>NW_005354756.1:2014117-2020226 GCF_000412655.1 Myotis brandtii | reverse complement strand
AAATATATTTTATTGATTTTTTACAGAGAGGAAGGGAGAGAGATAGAGAGTTAGAAACATCGATGAGAGAGAAACATCGATCAGCTGCCTCCTGCACATCTCCCACTGGGGATGTGCCCGAAACCCAGGTACATGCCCTTAACCGGAATTGAACCTGGGACCTTTCAGTCCGCAGGCCGACGCTCTATCCACTGAGCCAAACCGGTTTTGGCTGAAGATATTTTTAAAAATCATTCTATTGCTAAATTGTCTAAGAATTGTTTGGAAAAAGGAGTTGACGATTTAGGGGAAGCATTATTATATAATATTTAAATGATTAAACCAATTACTAGATATTTTTTTCTGAATTTTTATGATTCTAGTTCTCTAGAATGGTCCAAAAATAAAAGGGAAATATTAAAAGCCACCAGAGATCCTTTTGACTTTGTCACACATCTCTCCATTAATTTTTGAACTTGTCATGGCTGCAAAAGAGTTGGGAATTTTTGCACAGGTAGAGCCAGAGAACATACCTGTCAAACACACTGAGTTCCTTCTGGGCTCAGATCAAAGGGCCTGACCTTGACTCCCCCTTAGAGCCTCAGAATTGTGGTCCAGGAAGAAAAATCAGAATCCACTGGGTACCACTTAGGAGATTTGCATTTGCTATGTATTACTTAACTCTCAAGTAGTATTAACAGTAGTAGTTATAGAAACCACTTTTTCTGCAGTGCTTACCATATGCCAGGCATAGTCTAAGTCAGGGGTCTTCAAACTTTTTAAACAGGGGGCCAGTTCACTGCCCCTCAGATCGTTGGAGGGCCGGACTATAGTTTAAAAAAAAAACTACGAACAAATTCCTATGCACAAGATTTGCATTTGCTATGTATTACTTAACTCTCAAGTAGTATTAACAGTAGTAGTTATAGAAACCACTTTTTCTGCAGTGCTTTCCAATATGCCAGGCATAGTCTAAGTGCTTTAACATGCATTATTTCATTTAAATCTCACATCACATCAATGGAAAAACTGGGGGGGAAAAATCTTAATTCATCAGAGATCTTCATTCTACATGATGCCATTTATACAGTCTTCTGGTCACTCGCTCTAAGTTTTCAGTAGGTGCTGAAAACTCTGTCTTTTCTCATCTGCCACTGAGCCCAGGATTGACCCATGAGACCTCATCTCCCATCAGCCACACTGATCCTCCATCTTTCTTCCTCTGCCCCCCTTCAGGTCCGTCATTCCCCTTTAATTACTCCCCTCCCCCCTCCTTTTTTTATTTTTACCAGCTCATCTAATTCCTATGTGTGTGTTTGTTTGAAAGGGACTTGGGAGGGTTCCAAATTTCTGGATTGGACAGAGAGGTGCCATCAAAATATTTTAGACTGCAATCGTTTGGGCCTCATTATACTTTCAGTCTTCTAGCAAAACTGTCTGCGGTGCCCGAGAAAAAAGCCTTGTCTATGTGCTTCCACAAAACCACTGAGAGTATTGTCGAGTGGATAAAATGCTATTGTTTCTGAGTATAAAGATTTTTGCTTGAACTGAGCAAGCAAATGATTCATCAGTGAATAGCCAACCGTTTTAAAGACAGTGGGATAGTGTAAATATTTAATGCAGAAGAAAGCAAGCTAATAGGGCCAATGGAAACCCATCTTGTTCAGGAGGATAGGGGAGATGGTTAGGCCTCTTAAAGAGCCACTCCTAAAATCTTTAGAATGAACAGGCCTCTTGTTCTCATTTGTTCCTGAAGAGGCTTCCTCACCTGCAAAAGGAGGAAGCTGGAGATTTTCCTTGACAAATCGTTTATCTGCATCAGGCCACCATAGGGACCAGTGGGGCTAGAATTCACGGAGATCTCCCCAGGAGAGGTGCCACGCCGGGCCCAACATTGGGTGTAAAAAGCCAATATTGTATTTGTTCCCAATATAGTTTTTATGAAGTTAAGACTTTACGTCCAGCAGGGACCTATAATATATGGCAGAACTTTGATAATATGGACCAAAATAAAAAAACTCCATCCATGTAGGCACGTATTTTGCATCTTTTTCTCTTTATCAACACTGTCTCATGCCCTGCCCACGTGGAGAATTGACAGGGTACCTTTTGTGAGGCTTTGCACAAAATTATAAAGTACAGTAAGCTTCCTAAACCCCTGCTGTTTCCTTCCATGATCTCTCCTAGCCTCCCAGTACCTCATCTGCTTTTCTCTTTAGCCCAAGGGAATTACAGAAGAGGCCACGTCTTCTGACTGGGATGATTCCAGATCCAGGATTTGTAATGGAGAAGCAACTACAGTGGAGGAATGTATTGGCTTCCAGGCACTCTATGTCCCAACGTTGACCATTTCCTTCTGCCAACTACTGAAGATCCTTAGGTTGAGACAGAAGCAAGAATTAGCTTTCCTCCCTCTGGCCCAGGATAAGAACCTGAGAATCTATATTACTCACAAACTTCTGGAGCTAATTTTTGTGCAAGTAATATTTTTTAATTTTTATTTATTATTTATTATTTTTTGCAATTAACATTTTAGAACCACTCTGATACAGAGAAAGGTTATGGATGGAAGCGAACATAGGAAAATATATTGGGAAGGGTGAGGAGACAGTGTTGGTAGGTGTGGGCCAGGGATGGTAGTCTCAGATGCCTCTTAAGAACTGAGAAAGTTAATAAGAAACTTTTGGTGGTTCCTCTGGCACTTTCTTATCCCTTACTCCCACCCCTCAACTTTAGTTCTGGATTGAGGTACACGTGGCTGGCCAAAGAGCAGGTCCATTACTGTCCCACTGTCACCCTCTTTCCCCTGGACCCAGAGCTGCTGAGATGAGCTGGTTCACAGCACCTTGGGAGATGAAGTGATGACATTTACATTAACATCTGTCCATTTGTCTCCAGATGCAGTCTGGTGGCCTCATTTAAGTAGAGGTTGCACACTTTTGGCCTTCTAATTATATTCTGCACCTGTGTGTAGTCTTTACAGCTGGTCCGAAGTCTCAGGGGGCCTCCACAAAGCCCTCACAGCTTCCCTGCCCATCTGTCAGCCTCTCCATCCTCACTCTCCACAGTCAGGACTCCAGCTGGCCTTTACCTACTCCATAACCATAGCCAGAAGTGGGGAATAATGTCTTGAGTGTGCTTCTGCCTGGCTTTGCTAATGTTTGCTGAGACTCCCCCACCTAAAAATCCTGAGACCTTTTCCCTGGGAATATATTTATTCCATTAAAGAATTCTGCCACCCTTCATTTTATTTATTTTTTAAAAATATGTTTTTACTGATCTGAGAGAGGAAAGGAGAGGGAGGGAGAGAGAGAGAGAAACCTCAATGAGAGAGAAACATCCATTGGCTGCCTCCTGCACGTCCCCACTGGGGATTGAGCCAGTAACCTGGCACGTGCCCTGATGGGGGAGTAGAGCCAGCAACCTTTTGGTGCATGGGACAGTGCTCAACCAACTGAGCCACATCAGCCAGGGCTACCTTCCTCCATTTCAAAATCTTGTTTGTCACTGTAGCAAATTAAATATAATTATTTTGTTTTGTCACCAACAAATGGCTTCTCTCCTTTCACTCTGCCTGAAGGCCTGCTGTAAGCTGCAGGCCAGAAACTAGGTCTCCTGAAAGTAACTACAAAGGACAGCCTCGGAGCACTGGTCGGAAGAATCGCACCAGACACTCTATTGATACTGCAAGGAATATACTCATGGCTGCAGGTTCCCCAGAGAAGCTAACCTTGCCACGGTGAGTGGAGACCTGTCATACTGTGTCAGGCATGTTAGCTGGAACTTCCAAGACTCTTGTAACCCAGAAGTAGGTGCCTTTATGGAAGTAGGCAGCTGCTCCAAGGTTTGACAAAACAAGAATTGATTATGTAGACAGAATGAAAAGGATGAGGGGAATATTATTGAATTTGCCAGCATTGTCTTTGATGTTCTATTTTTGAAGGCTATACAAAGAACCCTTTTTTCCTATATTCTTAGAACACCTCTAACCCTCAATTTGGCTGGCTACGGTTGTGCAAACTGAAATGAAGCACTGTTTGAACGGTACCTTATTCCACTTGACCCCTCAGAATTCATGAAAGACATTGTAAGGGAAATCTTAACAACCTAATGAATCACAGAGGAATGTGAGGACAATGATGGCACTAGTAACTGAAATGCAGATGTATTATTATTATAACCAAGAATATAACCACAGTGTATTCTTCTGAGGATTAAACCAATAATCAGTGGAAAGGGTTGACTACAGGGTCTGGTTGAAGTATTTGCTCAGTAAATGTTAGATCTTAAGGTTATGGTTATGAACATAATTGCATTTGTGCATAATTGCATTTGGTATATCCACAATTATATAATTGCCTCTGTGAGGTAGGGTGTAGACATGAGGAGACAATCAGCAAGCTGGAGTAAGGAGGGCTATTTCTTCCATAAGCAAACGTGGCTGCTGGTCGTAGCTTAGTTACTTGTTGCTGCTAGACCACAGGGGAAAGGTACCCTCTACCCTTATGCAAGGCACGACATGCACAACCTTACATGGTGGTCCTGGTTTAAAAGGTGACATTTGGGTAAATATCTGAAGGTGACAAAGTGGCAAGCCTCACAGATATTTTAGAGAAGAGCATTCCAGGCAGAGGGAACAGCATGAGCTAAGCCTTCAGACAGACACATGCCTGATGAGATTGAGGAATGGCCAGGAGGCAAGTATGTAAAGGGACTTAAGTGACTCCACAAAAAAACAAAACAAAACAAAAAAACAACTGTTAGAACTAATAAACAAATTAAGCAAAATGAAATATACATAAATAATTAGTATATCTCTACCAGAGTACATTGGTACAAAACAGCTGTTCATTTCTTACCTCTCTCCCTCCACTCCCTCCAAATTAGATTCAAACATCACTGTATGAGACACTGTACCTAATTGTGACAATGTCCTTGACTTCAATCTTTTTCATTTCCTAATGCAGTCATTCACTTAGAGAAACTAAATTGAGTTACTTATAAAGTCCTACCTTTTTAGGATATAGGCTTCTTAATGTTTTGCTGACCGTTAGATAGAAATATTTCATCACTTAGATATTAATTGTTTAGGTTTAGCACAAATATACCCAGGTTCTAGGCCAATAAACCAATGGTGATTTGCATGCCTACCCAGTTTGATTTTTTTATTATCTTAGCAAAAGTAATTTCTCATAAAAACAATTTACTAATAATTTCCACTTTATTATTCCAAGAGCTCTTATAAGTACATGTATCTCTTCAATGGCATAAAACTTTTTCTTATTAAATATAAAACTTTAATTAAAATATTCAAAGCAATAAGTCAAATTCTAATTCCTTTAAGTAGTCAGTGAAATGGAATTTAAAGAGAGATGAACAGTGGATTTTTTAATGATCCACCCAATCTTTTTAAAAATTTCATTATATTCCAAAAATAAGTTATCTGAGATAGTAAGTTACTTCTTTATAGGAGGCAGGCTTTCCAATGAAGTTGTTATTATTTACTCAGTCAATATTAAAATAATCAGTTACAGGGAATGTTGTGTCTACAAAATAAATGTCTGGTCTGCTAATGGACACATATACTAGTAATCTCTTTGCAGATCATTTCTGTATAACTTTATTTTATGTATGTCTATCTCATCTTAGCATTCATTATGGAAACAGGTATTTCTCTCATTTTAGTGACTGCAAATACGCCAGCAGCAAGCAACCATGCAGTTGTATAACTTTTAGCATTTGTTCCACAATATTTGAACACACATGATCCATACCTCCAATTCCTTCCCCACCTTTGTAAATACTGTTTGACCTCAGTTGCCATAAAAAAATGTTTAAGTTCATTTGATCTTATGTATGTACAAGGGAAGAGTTCTCTCCATCAATTCAATTCTGCCATTACACACCTTGTGCACTGTAAATAATCTAACTATTCTAAGTGTCTCTTCTTGCACATAGTTGCTAGCTCTCTCTTTTTTAAGATGAGTAATATTTTTTTAATTGTTTTATTGCTTAAAGTATTACAAAGAGTATTATATATGTCTCCTTTTTTTTTCTCCCCTTGACCCTCCCCTAGCCTCCCATGCCCCCCAGTGTCTTGTGTCCATTGGTTATGCTCGTATGCATGCAT
>NW_005354756.1:1984548-2013696 GCF_000412655.1 Myotis brandtii | reverse complement strand
TTTTCTCCACATCCTCTCCAGCACTTGTCGTTTGTTGATTTGTTGATGATAGCCATTCTGACAGGTGTGAGATGGTACCTCGTTGTTTTGATTTGCATTTCTCGGATGATTAGTGACTTTGAGCATGTAAGATGAGTAATATTTTAAAAAATTAATATGTGGCTGTTAAAAATTACATCTAACAGGAGAACCATTATCTTGAATATTAGAGGAAGCATTAGTCTTTGAAAAAATGACTTGCTGTCGATTAAAATAAAACTTAAAAAATTGTCATGCTTTATGAAACCAAAGGAAAAAGCTAGTATCATGATATGAAAATGATGGTGCCTTATTCATGAGCCCATATTAGAGTATTTGCCACATAGTACTCACTAAATAAATATTTGTCAATTTAATAGTTGAAATGTTTCTAAACTAAGAAAAAAATAATACTGGTGTATGCATACAAACACCAAACTCGTCCTAAGTAAAATTTGTAATTAAAGAATGAAAGGTAGGTAAGTAGATTGGATTAGAAAGATAGATGCTTGAGAGAGGGAATAAGGGAGGGTTTTCTATAAGAATTGAGTAAAGAAAAAAATTAGGAATGGAAAATAGACTGGGCTCAGATTTCTTTGGAACTACAGACCAATATCCTTCATGAATATAGAAACAACCCCCCAATATTACAAAATCAAATTTAGCTATATATAGAAAGGTAATACATCCCAATCAAGTGAAGTTTATCATGGGATTGCAAGGTTGGTTCAACATTCTAAGAAGAATCAATATAATTCACCATATTTACAAAATAAAGAAAAAAGTCATATGATCATTTCAACAAATGCAGAAAGAGAATGTGATGCTGCCATCCCAATATTACCTCGCAACGACTTTAGGTCAATGTACCTCTCAGACCCAAAAGACCCTCTCATTAGGTCAATACTTATGGCCAGAGGTGAGCAGTGCTTGCTTATGTGCTCTAAGGACTGTGTGGGTATAAGGATATCACCTGGAAAATAATCTTTGCAAATGAAGCTCTTTGAAGCTTCTATCATGGATGAAGGGGACCTGTGGGAGAATAGAACAAAACATTTCTGTCTTTGTCATCAGCATTTTATAAAGATCTGAGTTTGGAAAAAATGAATAAGAGAGGAGATTAGAAGAGCTAAGGGGCCTTCACACTTTTTAAAATTATATTTTAGTGAGATTTGTGAATCTTATTTTGTGAATTTGTGAATCTCATTTATATAAAAGTCCCTCTGCTGAGAAATTGAACAATGCTTTCTCAGACTTCCTCTTCTGTTATGAGACAATAGAGGGTAAGGATGAGTCCCAAACATTTTTCCTTGGTAAAATTCCTTCTCATTTCCTTGGGATGTTTTGCCCTATCACCTCAGGACTATGTCCTCTTACTTCGGCCTTTGAGACAACAGCAGCGGAGTGTCTTCTAGTAATACCTGGAGCAGGGCTCATGGTGGATTGTTCTAGTAATGATAAGGGTAGCTTATTCAGTTGCCCATTTCTTGCAATGAACTCCAACATTCTTACCATGGCCTACAAGGCTCTCCAACTCCACACTCTTTTCCTGTGACTGCCCTCTAAGCTCCATTCATAACTTCAGTTTCTCAAATTCATAAAGCCTTCCTAAAAGTTATGCCTGCAGACATGCTGTTCCCTCTATTTCAGATGTTCTTCCCCTCACTTCCCACCTGGTTAACTCCTCTCCTATTCATGCTTCAAGTCTCAAATTAAAGGTCTACCTTAGAGATATCGGCTCTGAACACACCCTATCCTGTCTAGGAATTGTTTTTCCCTACACTTTCTCCTATCGCCCTGTACTATTTCTTCATCAAACTTAGCAGGATTTGCTGTTTTATATCCATTTGCAACCTTTTCCTTGGCCTCTTTATCCCACTAGGTTGTAAATTCCATGTAGACAGGAGGAATATTTGTTTTATATACCATTGTGTGTCCAATACTCAAATAATTCCTACCACATAAGTGCTCAATAAATCCTTATAGGTAGGGGATGGGTGAAAAAGTAAAGGAATTAAGTACAAATTGGTAGTTACAGAATAAGTCATGGGGATGTAAAGTACAGCATAGGGAATATAGTCAATACTATTTTAATAACTATCTATGGTGTCAAATGGGTACTAGATTTATTGGGGTGATCACTCAGTAAGTTATAGAATGTCCAATCACTGGGTTATACACCTGAAACTAATATAATATTGTATGTCAACTGTAACTGAAAAATAAGAATTTATTTTTAACAATCCTTTTGAGTCAGTGTTGAATGGACTACCATATCCTTCTGGACTCAATACTTGATACTCCAGTTTTAAGCCCCTTCAAAATATGTTACTATACTTAACTTTTAACAGCATAGCACACCTAGTAAAATCACATGCATTACTAGAATGCTAATAAAATTATTGTAGCCTGAAAGAAGAAGGCATGGTTTTGAAAGTGAAGATGGATTTAAGTGTTAGAGACTCAAGCAGCTTTGCTACCTGTTTCATCCGTCATCATCACAACGGGCTGCTACCACATGTGATCAGATGGCTTAGAATAACAACAGTTCGGCAACAGTTTTCCAGTAAATTTACTTTTCTGTACTTTTCCCGACCATTTCTTCATCAAAGCTCATGTAATGGAAAACAGTTCATAATTTTTTTTATTTTAGTGGTCTCCTGTGGCAAGCCGGCACGGCCATGGCATACTCAGCCCCACGTTGGGCGCCATATGTGCCAAGCCAGCTCAGCCAGGTTCAGTGAGCCTGAGAGGAGGTGGTGAAGGATTGAGAAAAGACAGACAAGAATAGAATAAAAGCTGGGTCTGGGTGGGACGCTGTCCTCTCTGATGGAGAGCTAGTGACAGCGCCACAGCCTGAAAGCCGTGTCTTTATTTTATAGCCAGATTCCACGAGGCAAAGTAAGGGTGTGGTTACAACATTCTCATGGGTTTCCAATCTACTCAATTACATGCACCTGATCAAGCTTTGTTTAGTTGCTGCACCTCCTGCAGCCATATCACTTAGCCACGTGGGACCACGGGTTCGGACCATAGGACTTTGCCCTCCAAGCTGGGACTTGCACGTGGCCATGAAAGGACTGTGCCCTCTCATTAGTCTGAGGCTTGAACCTGTCCAAACACTGTAGCCGCTCTCCACAGTCTCCTACTGTGTGCTTGACTCAGTGATAACAATCAGCAAAGGGTATCCAAGAAGTGTGTGTAATACACATCATCGCCTCAGCTACTAAATATAGGATTATATGTTTGTACCCATCTGTTATCTTCCAATTGTTTGCCATTTGAAGCAGCATCCTAAAGTTTGGGTAACAAGATTGGAATATGCAGTCTGTCTTTGCACTGAAAGCTTAGCCACACATCTGTAGCATCCATTTTTCAGTTATTAGACAATTACTGTGTCTAGCTACAGTGTGACAATGATAAGAAAATTAATAATGTTGACCATTTTGCCCCAAGCCTAATGGTTTGTTTAATTAATTGGTTGCCAAGCACAGCAAAAACTATTTTGATGTCCTAAGACATTTAGAAAGGGGACAGCAATATCTAATCAAGTGAGAATCCAAGAATTAATGGGACTCTATTGGAGATCAGCCCAAACTGCAATAACAGCATTCTAAGTTAAACACGAAGACATATGGTTTGGCAAGTAATTTGGTGACAGTGATTTATAATTTAAAATTGGAATGCCTCCAGGAAATCTCAAAATCAGGTTGTCTTAGTTAAAATGTATAGAAGAGTCTTTTTTTCTTCTTTGAGAAATCAGGCATGATAAGTATTTCCTGTGTCCAAGGCAGTCTACTGACCAACAAAAAAGTAAAGGGGCTGGGAAATGAATTAAGTCCCTCTTCAGCCTTCTTGAGAAATCAGGAAGGACTGTTGGCATGGGACCACAAATGGAAGAAAAACCATAAAAAGCTTGCATAATACCTGGACTCAGAGAATTGGAAAAACTAGAAATTATGGATAAGAATGAGACAGACAGGGAGAAAAGATGGTGACAAAAGGCATCTGATCATAGGAAGGAGCAGACTGAGTGATATGGTAGAATTCCGTGCCATATCAGGTAAGGAGCTGAATAGAGTCCCAGGTAGGTAAGTGTGTTTTGCAAGTTTTTATCACCCAGAAATTCCCAGTGGCTATTTCAAAACTACATGCTTAATATGGTGTGCATAAAATAATGTGTGATATGTATATATTATATAAATTACACAAAATGTAGTATTTTCAGTTATTTAAATAGTGCTTGCCCAATGTTTCAATTAATCTTCTAACTGTTAGGAAAGGGGTGTGTCTGTGTGGTACCTGGTAATAGTCTATAAAAATTATTGACTGTTTTCTCTCTCATTCCCTCCTTTTCTAGAGTTAACATCAAAGGTATTCACTTTTTTTTTTCTGCAAAAAGCTTTATTGTTTCCATTTGGTCCGATGGATGGGAGAAGGCTTCAGGGTGGCTAAAAGAATGGCTAGTGTTTCAGGGAGAGGCTCAGGCAAAAATCAGACACCAGGGGAATGCAGAGGGGCTCCTCAAAGGCCTCTGGGCTACAAAGGCTCCTAGTCATGCTTGGAGCCTTTTGAAGAGATACTTGCCCAACCTGCAGAGATGAGTCAGGTGGAGCCCATCTTCTTGATGAGTTTCATCTCCTCATTCAGGAAGTGGTTCTCCAGAAAGTCACAGAGATGGGGGTCTGCGTGGGTAGAACCTAGGGCAGTGATGGCGAACGTATGACACGCGTGTCAGAGGTGACATGCGAACTCATTTTTTTGGTTGATTTTTCTTTGTTAAATGGAATTTAAATATATAAAATAAATATCAAAAATATAAGTCTTTGTTTTACTATGGTTGCAAATATCAAAAAATTTCTATATGGGACATGGCACCAGAGTTAAGTTAGAGTTTTTCAAAATGCTGGCACGCCGAGCTCAAAAGGTTCGCCATCACTGACCTAGGGCCTGCAGCTCCAAAATGGTCTGGTTCAGGTTCCTCTCCAAGGCCATAGCGGCTTCCACGGCGTCCTGAGTTTTGCCCACTCATCTTGGGAAGGCTTCAGCACGTCCTGGAAGAGAATGCAGCCACCGTGCTGGTTTTGCAACTTTAAGAGATGCTTAGTGCCCTTGCACTCCTCCACCAACTCACGGAAGAAGTGGCCCACGCCCTCGAGAGCCACATCGTGGAGGTCAAAAGAAAAGCCCAGAGAGAGGTAGGTGTTGGAGGCCAGCAGATGCAGGTTGGCCAGGCGGTTGATGGCAGACTCCACCTCAGTGGAATAATTCTGACAAATTTGGGAGTTCATGGTTGTTCGGCAATAAGGGGTTAAGGTAGAAAAAAATGGTGTGATGGTGTGTTGGCTGGTCTTAAAGGTGGTCCCTGGGTCTGTTCCGTCCAAACACTGTTGAAGCAAGAGACAGACTTGGGATCGCCGAGGGCACTATCTATTCACTTTTTAATACAGCATAATTCTGCCCACACATTCCAAGTCCCCAAGTCCCCCCTCTCTCCCTGAGGCAGATCCGGTTCCCTAAGTGGAATTCTAGAAATAACCAGTTATAATTATTGTATGTTCAGTTGAGTTATATAACTTGCAACAAGTAAAATGTAGGAATATTCAGAGTTCTCCTTTATGTTAATTCTTAGGGGGAAATAAGCCATGCTTTAGGCTGGTGTAGTCAATGTTGGGGTGGCCTGTCCTGGAACCCCTTTATGGAGCCAGTGAACCCATCCCCTAGCCACTGTAGATGTTGGCTGCTCATGGCTCTCAGCTGTCTCCTCTTCGGAGAAGAATTGTTTTTGGCCAAGGGGGCCTCACTCTGGAAATGCCTGGGAGATTGTGTCCTCTTCCACCCCCACGACTGATTGATAAGTGATTAAACTACTGAGTTGTTGAAACTAGAGAAGCCTGACTAGAAGGATACAGGAAAGATAAAAAAGACGTTTCTTTCCTAGAGGCCATCCTTCACAGTTTAACGGAATGACCCACCTGGGGTCACTTTTCTGCCCAAAGGAGTGAAATGTAACATCTACACCCACTCCCACCTCTACAACAAGAGAAGGCAAGCCACTGGCTGAGCAGGAGGCATAAACTCTAAAAGCTAAAAACCAAAAAGGAACTAAAAATGGCAAGAAAATACATTTCTGGGGGAACTAAATAACTGGCAGCAAGAACTTTGAAGACAGCATTGAAGGACAGAATGCTCCTTAGGAAGAGCAGGGAGGGGGATTAATGCTTACAAATGCATCTATTGTAGGAGCAGAACTAAAATTAGCTGCAATTGGTAATAAGAATCATTACATAAAACAACAGTAATAAAAGTAACAGTGTCTGTTGTTGGTTGAGCACCTGCCAAGTGTGAGGCTTAGTGCCAGGTTCTTCACATTTTTTCATCCTAATCCCAGCAACAAATCTCTAAGGCTGGCATGAGACCAGCGCCCATCTTTTTCCATTATGCTATATTGCCCCTTATTCCATTACAAACTCACATAGGAAAGAGTAGTGTGAAATGGGCAGAAAATGACAAATTAAATCCTTAATATCATTTCCTTCTCCTTAGCACACAGCACCATGCCTGGCATGTAGTAGTCACTCAATAAATACTTGTGGAAGACTGGAAATTTAGATACAAAAATTTAAATAATGGTTAACTTTTGATGGTGGGACCAGGCGCTTCATTTTTCTTTGTGTTTCCCCAAGTTTTCTGCATTAAATTTGTACTTTAATAAATTGGAAGTTTATGAGCATATATAACTATACTTAATGTTCAAATATTTTGAAATTTATGATCAATTTAATTCCTAAGTTAAGAGGGGTTTTTGTATACATAAGAGCGCATTTAGTTGTCCCACCTATCACTTTAGGCTTTAATTTATTAGTACAAAGAAGCCCAAGGTGGCATACTAGTAAATGCCTCTTTAATAGACGTTCAGCACCAAGGACAGCACCTGCAGAATGCTATTGTGAGCGTGGCTCTCAATCCCAAATTGAGAGCTGTGGCAGCTTTCCCCTGGGGAAAGGGGCTCTTTTCCTGCTGCTTTCTGAAAACGGAATTTCTGCTTTCATCCACGGTCATGCAGATGTCTTTTTTAAAGAGAGAGAAAATCCTAAACATGTTCCTTAAGTCATGGGCCTGTGCTTCATGCCAGCTAGCAATGAACAAATGCAATGGCTGTTAGATTAAAAAAAAAAAAAATAGGACACTAAGAACTCTACTTAGATTAAAATACACCTGGGTGCTAGGGCTCAGGTTTCTGGGATTATCCCCTAAAATTCTGTCCTTCGGTCGAATAAGTGAAAATGCTCTGGAATGTCACTTTCTTCCCCCAGTGAACTGCTTTCTGACAAGCAATTGGCCCTCTAACAGGTGACCTTGACCCAGAAACTAAACTGCACTCCCATTTTATAGATGAAGAAGCTGAGTCTCAGGGAACTTGAACTATCTGCCAAGGCGCATGGCTAGTTGAAAGCAAGACTGAAACAAGAGTCCAGGCTTCCTGGTCCTCTTATGCAATTCCTGCGATGCCTCCTACTGAAGAGGAGAGTCTGTCCTGGCTCCTCTTCATAGTGCAGAAGTCACTGCACCCTCCCATCTCACCCAGGCCCTCTCCAGCCACACCATCACCACTTGCTCCCTAGGAGAATGCAGCATCTGGCTCACCTTGCCTTGTAGTCCTTTCCCCATCCTCAGCTGACATTTCTCCAGACTTCAGCCTATATCCCGAGTGTCACTGTTCCACCAGCTCCATGGGCAGGCCCAGCCCTCTGAATACCACTTTTATCTGACATCACTCTGCAAGTAGTCCCTTTGTTTGATGCTGTTCTTGCAGGATGGATGCTCTCTTTCAGCTGTAATTAAATAAAGCTCGAACTAGGTTCTGGCCAAGCGGCCTATGTCAGGAGCTTAGAAACAAAGCAGCTACATGCACTGCCTGCTTGCCCTGTTCTCAGCCCAGCTTTTCCGACAAAACAGCATTTTATTTTATATTTGTTCCCCGATTTGTAGTTGTGGGGTCCTGTCCTCTTACCTTACTCGTGAGATCCTGCCTCGGTAATCGGCCAGTTTCCCCATTTCCTCTGAACCTGGGACCCTCACTTGCTGGGCTACCTGGGGAAGGGTTCCTGCTTCTCAATTCCACTCTGCAGGTTGTTGATTACATATTAGGTCAATCTATATTATCCATATATTGTACCTATAAAAAATCTCATTTCCATTTGGTTTAACTTAATACAGGGAAGTCCTACATGAACACCAAGACACCAGACATTGTTGAGTTGTAACTGGGTGAACTTTGAAAGGGAGGTTCTCTTCTAAGCGGTGCCCTCATTTTTGGAGGGCGTGGCCTCTTGAGTCCCATACATGCTGTATAGTGTGTATACTCAGTTATACGTGTGACTGTGTGTGTGTATAAACACATACGTCTTGATGCCTGCTTGTTATTTTTACTGACTAACCTTTAACACGGGAACATAATAGTTTATCATTAAAAATGAAGCCAAGGCCCTTGGTCCTGCACTCTCAGCAGACACAGAGGGGCTCCTGTTCACAACTGGGTCCTCAGTGGGCGGATTCTAGCAGGAACCACAATCTTCAGATGCTCTGATTTGGGCATGGCAATGTCATTCCACCACAGGCTTGGTTTCTGGCCAAGAGAGCAGCAACACTCCACAACAGAGGAGCCAGCACATCTGTTTGCTTGGGAGGAAATTTGGCTCAATCACCACAGGTCTCAAAGTGGAGCTGGAACAATTTGCAATTAGACATTCTCATTTGAATTTTTCTTACTAACAGCTATTTAGAGAAGAGTGTTAGAGATGCAAGCTAATGATGACGGGAACTGGGTCTGCTTCTATCCACAGACCTGCAGGCAGAAGGGATTTAGCAAAGCTATCATTTAAATACTTAAGGGAAAACACTTAAAAAGCAGATACTCCATCTCACTTTTGTGTCAGTAATAGCTTCTCTTCACAGGACTGTTTGGTATAGCAAATATTAGATTCCTCCACATGCCATCTGGGCGATCTTAGACAAAGCATTCGGCCTTTCTAAACCTCAGTTTCCTCATCTGTAAAATGGGGTAAGAATATGTTTCTCATAGGATTGTTGTGAGGACTATGTGAGAGAATGTTTACATTTTAGTGGGGCAGGAAGACAGAAAACAGTGATCAAACTAGTGTTTGGTTGTGTTGTGATGGATGGGAAATATTCAGGGTACCATGACAGTGGCAAATGGCGATCTGCGTTGGTCAAGGGTACCAGGGTGGCTTTATGTCTTAGGGAAGATGTATGGAAGATGATGTCATTATTATATCTAGTTATTGAAAACAAAGTGAGCATCTTGAGACTATTAAAGTTTAGATTGGAATGCATAGCTTTGGGTCAAAGAGGCAGATAAGTGGCTATCTATTCATGCTTTCTCATCTTCTTAGTATTTCCAATGTGCTTGATTAAGCAAAATAAAGGAACTGACTAAGTTAGAAGCAGGCTCTTACTTCTGGTACAGGGTTCTCACGGTGGCACTACTGACATTTTAGTGGGATAATGCTTTGTCATGGGGGCCTGTCCTATGCATTGTAGAGTGTTTAGCAGCCTCCCTGGCTTCTGCTCACCCCCTAGTCCTGCTTTCCTTCTTGGGTAACTGGACACACTTAGCTTCTCAGAGGTCCCTGCAAGCTCTGACTTGTCCACCCGGCTTGTGCTTCAGAGGGTCAAATTAGGGCTATTTCTCTGATCTCCTGGTCCCCCTTCCAGAACTTAACTTCCCTAGCTCCTCCTACAACTGGAAGATGTCCAAATTCTAGAATAAATCCGACTCTTATTCCGTAACACTCAGCATTTTAGTGGTTGACCTTTGATTATATCTCTCTATCCCTTAGCCTTCCTCGGAACTAGAACTGCAGAAGCCACTGCTATTTAAACCACTGTTATTACATCCATCCCAAGGGAGGAAGCTTAGGGCATGAATCATCACCCAGAGCAGAGGCTGAGAGAGGCAGGGCAGGCCGTCACTTCCTTCCTAATTCAATGGGCACAAATACATTTCTCTCTACTGTGCCTGTTCCAAGAGCTCAATTTGTTTTGTCCGCAGTGGAAGATTGTAGACAAGAAGAAAATTAACTCTTTGAAGGTTGAAATAGGAAGGCTTTCCCACAAGCAGTCCCAGGTTTAGGATTTAAACTGTGGTGATAAGTTCAGCAGGGCCCACCACATCCCAACTGAAAGTGGTGACCACAGTGCAATCTTGGGATTCCCTGTCTTAGTTCAGGTTCCCCAGAAGCAGACTGAGAGACGAGGATTCGAAGCAAGTGTTCGCTTAACAGATGATGAGAGAGGCATGGAGAAGTGAGGCAGGGCAGGCAGCCAATAAGGGGTTTGTTATCAAGCTAGTGACTGCGTGGGTAACGAGTCAATTCCATCGGAGAGCTCTGGAAACCAGTGT
The DNA here is from genome assembly GCF_000412655.1 of Myotis brandtii. Classification (NCBI taxonomy): domain Eukaryota; kingdom Metazoa; phylum Chordata; class Mammalia; order Chiroptera; family Vespertilionidae; genus Myotis; species Myotis brandtii. The sequence continues at coordinate 2,003,252 of NW_005354756.1, read as the reverse complement.
AGAATGCACTGAGTTATTCCATCTGGGCTTGATGACTTTGGGGAAGGAAGGATATTGTGTTCATTCTTGATGTACACATATGACCTGCTCTGCACACAGAAGACCCCAGCTGCCACAGATGCAGATGCTGGCAGCTGGACATGGGCCAGCGTGCACTAAAATGGCAAGGCCCAGGGGAATGTGCAGAGAGCACTGGCAGCATTTATTACTCTCTGCAACACCAGGCTTTGTGCCCAAGACTCAATACTCATACAAAAACCAGATCTCTGAAACGAAGCACATAAAAATATAAAAAGTATCTGTCCTTTGTCTTGCCTCTAATCTCAGGAAGTGGCTGGCACCCCTGTCTTTGAATCTGAAGTCCTGCCAACTGGAATCGTCCCTACTCATACTCCTCTGGCCAGTTTAGAGCAACGTGGAATATGTTACATCTGTTTGCTCAGTTTATTTCCTTTTTTTTTTCCCCTGTCCTTACATCATCTTTAGACTTGATGGTCATTCCTTCTTTTCCTCTTCTATTGGCACCATTGGACCCAACAGAGAAAGAACTAGGAGCTTGTTATTGGAAACTTCACAAGGTGAAATTTGATCAGCAGCACTCTTTGAGTGTAGATTTTTTTCTTATTGGGAAAACTGAGTCTACATCCTTTTGCTCTATAAGAGGGCCTGCCTCGACTTTATATCATGGACATAAGGGAACACCATAGAGAAATGGCCCCTTAATTTCATTCTCCATATCGTGAGTTGGCCTTTTGGTAGAAAGGATAAGGAGATAGATTATAGGAATATCACTGCACCCTTTTCTCCTGCAGGAAGTGCCTTTAGCCTATGAGGGTTGTTCATGGTAAAGGGATGAGATGGACCAGGGCAGGGCTCCGGGGAGCTGATAGTTCACTCTGACTCCTGAGGGCCAGCTCAGATGAAGCCTCTGAAGGAGGAGAGTTAAGAGTCTTGGAGTCCCTATGTGGTCCAGGTTACTCTAGACTCGAGCATAGGGATATATAAAGGGATCCAGGGAAAGGACCAAACGAAGAATGAAATGCCTCTATGACTGGAGTTCCACTTGTTATGAAACTCAAGGAAGAGAGAGAGAGAAAAAAAAATGGGGAAGAAAGAAGAGGAAGAAAAAGAGGGAGAAAGAAGGGAGAGTTGGATTAGAGTGCTTCCTGTTGCCCAGCCTGTGGAATGGTGTCATCTTAATTTTGAGATGATGTCCTTAAAGCTCAGAGAGGTTAAGTGACTTTCCTCAGATGGCTTAGTCAGTGGCAAAACCCAGATTCAAACCCAGTCTGACTTACTCCAAAACGTGTTCAACTTTGCAACCTAACACAAGCATTATATTTGGCAGGCAGCTGGGTTTGGTGCAGCTCCCTGCAGAGGTGAGGAGAGCCCAATAAATGCAAGTACCCAACTGCCACTCACTACCCATTCATTCACATTATTAATGATAATTGAGTAATAAATAACATTTGAGAAATTACTACATGCTATACACTATGCATGCCACTTAATCTTCAGAACAACCCCATTGCACATTAGAATTGCTCAGGAGCTTTTAAGCATATGAACTCCCAGTGACCTCACCCTAGATCAATTACATTAAACTAGAGGCCTGGTGCATGGATTCATGCACCAGTGGGGTCCCTCGGCTTGGCCTGCGCCCTCTCCCGAGCCGGGACCCTTAGGGGATGTCAGACTGCTGGTTTCGGCCCAATCCCTGCAGGCCAGGCCGAGGGACCCCACCGGTGCATGAATCCATGTACCGACCCCCTAGTTTGCATATAAGAACTTTGGTTAATCTCTTCCTTCCCTCCCGCCTTCCCCCTTCTCTCTGAGATTCATCAGTCTGTTTCATGTTTCCATGCCTGTGCGTTGAGCATCTGCCCCCTGGTGGTCAGTGCGTATCATAGCTACTGGTTGAACGGTCACTTAGGCTTTTATATATATAGATTCTCTTAGGAGTGGAACATAGCATCAACATATTTAAAAAACTCAGACTATGTAATGAACAACCAGGGTGAAGAAGAGTGGTTCCCAGACTTTAGCATTCGCCTTGGAGGGTTGATAAATGATTTTTGGACTTTATCTCAGAATTTATGATTCAGTAGATCTGGGCTGGGGAACTACAATTTTGTCTTTCTTACAAGTCACCAAGTGACACTAATGCTGCTGGTCGGGGGCCCTCAGTTTAGGACAACTTTGAGGATGGTATTATAATCATTCCTATTTTACATATTCATCAGCTTAGGTTTGGTGATGACCAAGGCAGGACTTGCACTCAGATCTGTGATCTATGCCCTTAAAAATCTATCCTCTATTTGCCTCCTCTTGTACAGAAGTGATCAGGCCTGACTTTGCCAAATGCTTCACTGAAAAGCGGCTATAGCTGAATCCCAACGCTGTATAAAAGTCTGCCGGTGGGCTGCACTAAGTCACTTCCAAATTCTTGCCTGCCAGCAAGAAGGAAGAAGCATTAGAGATAACAAGCTAATTTAGCTTCATTAATCAAGATAACATTAATTGCTCCAATCTTCTTAATGAAGGACTGCTAATGCATACAAAAACACTTCATCCAACACAACTTCCAAGTGCCTCCTCCAGGCCTGAAAGATCTTCTGAATAAATGTTATCTATTGAATGGACTCCGCTCTCTGTGCTGCCTGCCTAGGCAGCTAGGATGTCCCTTAGGAAGCACAGCTCCAGTTCCAGGTAATCCTTGGGGCAAGTCTCAGGTGCCCCAATGCCGGAGGGCTTTGGCTTATGTGGAATTCAGGGATGGTCTCCCAGGTCGATTTAGATCTTTTGTAAATGTCAGGAACTAAAGCCAAAGAGCACCATGAGCAAACTGATTACAAATTCAGTCTCTTCCAGCATTTTATTTTTTATTTTTATTCGTACAGAGGTGAATTTCAAGACCTTAAGAACCCAAGTGATTGCACTTTCAACTTTAATTTTCTATTCAACTTCTAAGATAGGCTAAAAGCTTCAAGGTTCTTGAAGGAGGCCAGCCTTCTGTTTGTGTTCTCTCCCTACCAAATCCTCCCTCTACTCAGGCTTTCTCCTTGGAAAAGTGCTCCTTTCATATAGAAGAGGGGTATGGAGTGGAGGCATGCCATGACAAGGTTATTCCCTGACTCTGCTCTCTCCCTTCCATCTTCTCCCTGATTATAATTTTTTTCCCCCAGAGCCATTCAACTAACAAGCTGATAAGAAACAGAAAAAAAAAAAGGTTTTGTGTAGATTCTCTAAAAACAGAGCCTGAGATGAATTGTGCAAATTATTGAGGGAGTGCTTTCAATTCCCCTGAGGGTAAGGAAATGAGGCAGGACAGGGAAAGAACCTGGGCTAAGATGCAAGTTCAGCTGAAGTCTAGCCTCAGCCTGATCCCCTGGACAGTGCTGGAGCATGAGTTGTATCACAGTGTTTCTTCCTTTGGTGGCCTGTATCAGCCAGTGATTGGCTGCAAGCCACTAATGGGAAGAGCATAATACCTCAGGCAGGGAGGGAGGGAGGAAGAAGGGAGTGAAGGAAGGAGGGAAGAAAGGACACAGTAGACTGAACTCACTTATAAGAGTAACAAAATACTATAGGCAGGAAAACTTTAAGATTCCTTATTGTCACTGCAATTATATATAAAATATATGTAATATCCAATACAATTAGACAAGAGAAAGAACAAAAGATACAAGTATTAACATATAAGAAAGGCACAGGAAAAAATATTACTATATGTAGATGATAACATTTTATACCTTAGAATATAAACGATCCATTGTATTTTACAATTCAATGACGATATTTTTTCTTGAAAGCATTTTCTAATCTAGATTTCCCTTGATCTTACCATTACATTTACTCTGGCTTTATGTGGCTATATGAGGTCTTTTTGGTTTAAGCAGTGAGATCTCAGCTAAAGAGCTGCATGGCAAGCTAACTGCTCGCTGTCTGAGAGATCTGAAGTCTGGAGTTACCTGAGCCGCTCTCCTCTTTTCAAACTACTTCTGTGATTGATGGATAGTTTAGATGAATGTGCATATTAGAAAAATATAGTGTTTATACATGTGTCCCTATCTCCAAATAGAGCCAAAATATACTTTCCCCCTAAGTGTTAAAAGAAAAAAGAAGGAAAAACTGTATAAATAACACAGTTGCCATGATTTTGGTGCTAAGTCAACTCTCTAATACATTAAATTGTAAAGATTTGGAAGGCAATATGCATTTTAGCTGAGAAGCCTCAAGTAGGAATAAACAGGAGGCATGTGGGATGATAAGGAAGCAAATAATCTTGCAGAGTATTTTCAACTCTCAAAAAAACCCATTTGAGAGTGAACTTGGCCACAACAGGAAATATTAGAGCCATTCCACAAGCTCATTAAACATCACCCACCTGGCTGAACAAAGCTAGGATCGCTTACTGGGAAGCGGTAAAATTTTCAGTATATAAAAATGTCAACAGTCTTTTTGCCTGTTAACTCCAATATTGAGAATTACAAACCAATTACAAACAAAATAGAAGGATTATAAGAAAAACAGGATCAGGGTGCAAGTGTATTTTCCTAGTTCCTCCACCTATTGGCTTTGTGAGCCTAGAAAAGCTACTTAACTTCTTTGAGCTCATGTTTTTGCATTTTATAATAGAATTATTACCAATAATGTAGTGATAGAATATTGTTAAAGTGAATAAAGCAAATGAAGCAAATGGTATATACATACAGGGCATGGCAAAAGTAGGTCAACAGTTGTAAATACAGAAACACAGAATTTATTCTTGCATTATTTGTTAGCTATTGTATTGTTTTCCATATAAACAACTGTAACCTCACTTTTGCTACACCCTGCTACTTTTGTGTAAGAGAAATAATGAAATAAGACACTATATAGGTATCTATTTATTTTAAACTAATGAGATAGGTTACCGAAAGGTGGGAATGGGGTGGAAGGGTTGGGGGTCACAAACATGACCCCTTCATGACTCTCTGCTGTACACCTAGGATCTCTTCACCCAAAGTTTTCTTAACCTTTAGGTCATCAGAATAATCTAAAAATATCTTGAAGGAATAATGAATCAAATATCCAGTAAAAGAAAAGTTACCCAATAATAGGAGACCATTCCTTTATACACACACATCTGTTAATGAACCAAGAATGACTGTGCACAGAGAGCAGCTCTTAAAGAGTGTAGTCCCAAGTGTTGTGGAAGCTCAGAGGGTTGACTCATTTGGCCAACCTTACCAGAAATAGGGTCTGGGGGCTCTCCGAGAGGACGGGATGTTGAGGTAGAGCAGGAAGGAAGTCTGCATGTGCCGAGACTGCAAGAGGCCTCGGTGTAGCTGGTGCATGCGGTCTAACCTAAGAGCCCAGGGAGGAGATTCCAGGAAGGGCAGATTGAGAAGGGTGCACAGGTCCTTCCATTCTTCCATCTCCCACAGTCACGCTCAGGTTTCAAGCCTGGTACCTAACAAATCACCTCTGTTTGCATCAGGGGTGTATGTGATCTGCTGGGCCAAGAACTGCCTGTGTTTTATTAGATCTCCATGCTCACAGCCTCCTGGGCGGAGATGACAGCCAAGACACGCAGCTCCATGCTGCCTTTGTCCTAACTCTGATGTGCCAGGATATGAACATTTCTGTTAGTGTTATAGCTGCTAGGAGACCTGAGAGTGACTGCCCCTTCTGCTGCCATTGTCCGTCCAAGAAGAAGTGGAACTAGCAAGTCTCTTTTGCAAATGGGAGTGCTTTAAACCATGACCAGCACGAGCACAGACACCGTGGGGGCGATCTCCAGGAGTGGTATTAGCAGCGATGGGTTGTCCAGGATCTCTGAGAGGATTAGCGCTTAGAAGATATCTCATTCTAGGAAGTACCTCCTAGCTTTGTTCAGCCAGGTGGGTGATGTTTAATGAGCTTGTGGAATGGCTCTAATATTTCCTGTTGTGGCCAAGTTCACTCTCAAATGGGTTTTTTTGAGAGTTGAAACAAAGGAACTCAATGGCAACATTATGAAAAGGTTCATTGGAGCTGATATGAAGATCCAAGGCTGACATTTCTTCTCTCCCTTGAATCCTCTGATCACCAAGGCATTGAGCAGAACACCCTCTTTTCCCACTGTCCTCCATCTCAGTAAATAGCATCCCCATCCCCACAATCCTGTCTTTCTCTCACATCCCACTTCCACCCCGTCAGCAAATCCTGATAACTCTGCCCTTCTCTCCACTCCTCTGCTCCCGCTCTGACCAGGCCAGCACCAGCGCCCTTGGACTACTATCATAGCCCCTACCAGGTCTCCTGATTCCACCTGCATCCATGTACTACCGTATGTACTCGGTACAGAAGCCTGAGCAGCGACTCGTTCCTGGGGTAAATCTGAGTACTCCCTAGCTGGAAACCCTCCAGTGGCTTCCCCTGCATGAACAATGAAATCCGCAGACCCTAAGCCCCGACTCCTTCTATCACTCTGACTTCATCTCCCACCACTGTCCACATTCCTTTCCCATCCCAGCCACTTGGGTCCACCTGATGTTCTTGAAACCATACTGCAGGCTCCCTCTCCAGGGCCTTTGCAATTGCTCAGACTCCTCTTCCCCCAACACCCAGACTTGCCTCTCACTTCCTTCGGATCTCTTTCTACTCAAACACCACCTCCTCGGGAGGTACTTCCTGATTACTCTACTGAACAAAACACTCTCTCACCCATTTCCTTTTCTTCATTTACCAGTAATCCCCCCACTTCACAGAAACTCATATTTGTTTGTTGTCTATTTGTTTATTGCCTGTCTCTTCACTAAAATGTAATTGCCCTAAAGTGTAATTTCCACAGATAGTAAGAAATTTGTCTTTTTTGTTTTAAATTATTGTATGCCTAGCACCTAGACCAGTACCTGGAGAGGGTAGACATTCAATAAATACTTATTGAACAAATGAGCAGCAACTAAAATATTGCACATTATTAACTTTGTTTAATAACAACCCAAACTGTCCCTATAATTATGCAGCTCTCACTAACTTACATTTTAAAATGCTTTCTAACATAGAATTACAGCTGGGAACTGAGTCTTGCCTGAGTATCACAGCAGGACAGTGTCATGCACTTGCATACGGTCCATCGTATGGGTGACAACAGAAGAAAAGTTGCTCTGAACAGAGAGCAATGGCTCTAAAGCACAATTTCTAGCCTCATTGTGCAGATCTTTTTTTTTCTGGGGGCATTTGGTGATAAGGCAGAGAGCATGGCTTCAAGAGGCTGCCCACTGACCTTCTTTGGGAAGGAGTTGGAATGATGTTGCTGTCCACATTCAACAAGAAAGCACATACTGGCATCTCCTCTTATGTGTATACCTAAAGATCGGGTGTCTGCACTGGGGCTTTGGATCAGAGATAGTCTTCAACGTTGGATGGTGAGGTCCCTTCTATAATGGCACTGATTGTTCACCCTGACTGCATTGAAGAGTCACACCTGAGCTTTTTTTTTTTTTAATATATTTTAATGATTTTTTACAGAGAGAAAGGGAGGGGGATAGAGAGTTAGAAACATCAATGAGAGAGAAACATCGACCAGCTGCCTCCTGCACACCTCCTACTGGGGATGTGCCCACAACCAAGGTACATGCCCTTGACCGGAATCCAACCTGGGACCTTTCAGTCCACAGGCCGATGCTCTATCCACTGAGCAAAACTGGTTAGGGCCACACCTGAGCTTTTAAGAAATAACAACATACAGCCACACCCTCCAGAGATGCTGATTTAATTGCTTTAGGTGAGTCTAAGAGGTGGTATTTCTTAAAAGCTCCCTTGGTGATTTGAATGTGCAACCAGGAGGCCAACCGCAGGTCTGTAATCCTTGAGCAACACTGCAGGAGTGCCCGTTCTGGAGAGAGCCGGATCCCAGGCATCGGGGCTGAGACCTGGGGACTGGAGCTAGTGCCAGCCCCCGGAAAACTCACAGCCCTGCGAGAGCGTCACAGCTGCAGGAGCACGTCCCGGGTAGAACAGGTGTACACGCTGGGGTCTGACAGCGCTAGAGGTGTGGACCCTTAGGAAGATCCAGGAAAAAACGAAAGAAAAGATTTAGGAGTCTGAAATATGAAACATATGAGGCAAAAGTCAAAAGTTAGATTTGTTTAGCCTGGCGAAGTAGAGTTAGGAGAAAAAGAGTTAGTAGGAACAAAGTTAATTTTACAACCATCCTTAAGTATATACATATATCCCCCCACGAAGAAAAACCCAGTATACAAAAAATTCCAAATGTGTGGAACAGACACAGGAGAAGGTAATTACTTACACCTACACTGTTTACACACACACACACACACACACACACACACATTAATTACAGGCAGATGTTTACATAGTGTTTATCATGCATGTTTATCATGCATGGGATGTCATTCTAAGCTCTGTGCAGAGCTGTGCATACATTCATTCACAAAGCCCTTATAAAAATCCTACAAGACAGATACAAATATTATTCTTTTAGGATAAGGAATCTGAGGCACTCAAGGATTAAGTAATTTGGCTTAGTTATTTTATGGATCTGAAATTTAAATCAAGAAGACTGGTTGCAGAGTCCCTGGTCTTAACCATTGCTTTGTACCATATGTATATACATATGTATATATGTGAGTTATGTATGTATGTGCATACATATATATGTTATAATGCTCTACGCGAATATAGGTATATCTATCTAGATATATGCAAATCTACATAATACATAGGTAGATATGGATTGCTATGTGTGAGCACACATACAGATATTCCTATAGATGTGTAGGTAATGTTTTAAAGAACATATATACACATTTTGCTTTACAAAAAGATGCACAGTTTCCATTAAATAATAAACATAGTTATTTAAATGATAATTTATAATATTGGGACTCACAAATGAGTAAGCAAACATTTTAAAGAGAAAAATACTTCATTTATCATGTGACAACCCGTTACAAATCCTTTGCAGTGAAAGTTTTTTGAGACAGATGAAAGGGAAGTCACAAGCAGTTGAATGGAAAGTCTTATGCATTTGTTCTGGGTTACTTTATCATGTGATGGATAAATTCGGTGAAAAATGCATTCTTTCCGGGATTTTCCCACTAAACAAGAAACAAACATCAAAGGCTGACTTTTAAACGTTAAGGCTCTGTTAGTGACTCAATGTCTCCTTGTTCTCTAATTGGCGGTAAGGGAGTGGGGGAGTGGATCGGGGGGATGGCAGGATCCAGCCTGCACTTTATCAGGTCCATTAAGACCAGAGTGTGGTGAAGGCCTGAGGTGGGGCAGAAGCTGGGTGGAGGGGGGAAAGGGAGGGCAACAGGGGACATCTATAATAATGTCAACAATAAAAAATAAACTAAAAAAAGCTTGTGGCTGTTTTCAGATCTTAGCTATTGTAAATAACGGTGAAGGCCTGGAATGGGGTGGGGTCTGGATGGAGTGGGGGAAAGGGAGGGAACTAGATGGGGGATATCTATAATACTGTCAACAATCAATAAATAAGTTAATAAATACACAATTTACACTGATAAAAAAAAGCTTGTGTGAGGTTTGGTTTGGTTGGTTTGCTTGTTGCTTTTTTTAATTGAACTCGGCAAGGTGTGTAAAGTAGTTGAAATATCATTTTAAAAATTTGACTTAAAATTTTATTGGAAATAATGTCTGGGTTTATTGCAATGGTTCCACCCAGCTTCTGCCCCATCTCAGGCCTTCACCACACTCGTGTCTTAATGGACCTGTTCAAGTGCAGGCAGGATCCTGCTATTCTCCCAATCTGCTCCCCTAATCCCTTACCACCAATTAGTCAATTAGCGAAAAACATATACGTGGTAATCTATGTATATAAAAGGCTAAGTGACCGGCCGACTGACCAACCCGCTGGTAGGTATGACACGCACTGACCACCAGGGGGCAGATGCTCAACACAGGAGCTGCTGAGTGACAGCAACTTTGCAGAGTGCCTTCTTGCACTCCAGGACCCTTCGGGGGATGTTGGACTGCCGGTTTTGGCCCAATCCCTGCAGGCCAGGCCGAGGGACCCCCACCTGCCAGAGGGACCCCCCTCACTCTGCAGATGCCCTTTGAGCCCTGGCGCTGCCCTAAGTGCTGCCAGCCAGGGAGGGGCCACGGGAGGTTGGCTCCAAGATGTGTCCAGCCCGTCTCACCCAGTCCCGCCCCACTGGCCAACTTCTAATTAATTTCCTTTCCATGTGCACGAATCTGTGCACTGGGCCTCTAGTAATTAAAATAAAATTTGGAAATCTTCCTAATTGGATTGAAATTTTTTTGTATCTATCATTTGATAACTATAATGTGACCATAATAGAAAATTAATCCAAAATAAACTCACAACACAATTGGTTAATTTAATTAACTAGTACTGAGTTAAAGACTATGTAGTAATAATGAACACATAAACTGAGGAGAGTGAAAGTCTGAGAAGCTTGATAATGATGAATAAGTAGGAAGGGTGATATCAGTTACATTGGCCTTTGTTTTCATTGTACTCCAGTTGTCGATAGTTAATGACACATTTGAGTAGCAAAGATAAGAGACAAAGATGCTTTATAAAATACTGCTGATGAAACTCTTGTAAAAGGGCAGCTGCTCAACTTGGTTGATGCCTGTTAAAGACTAAATTAGTCTATCTTTTTAAAAAACAGAAGCCCTGCGGAGTCATTCTTTCCCTACGCTCACATTCCCTTTGTCTCTAGCAGGATGTGTGGTATGAATGTGAATGAACTTTTCAGACTTAGTTATGAAGTGATTCATGGAGCATCACTAAGCATTGCTGTCCTCTCTGGTAGCTGAATGTCCTGGGCTCTGTGTCCCATGCCCCATCCAGTCACCCCTGCCACTAAGGTCTCTGGGGAACAGGGCACATTCTCCCCCTGCAGCTTGCACCCTGCCTGTTCTCAGCTAAGGTTCTGCTCTAAACCCTTCCCTGTTTCCTAACCCTGGTGAGGGGGGCTGTAGTTCTAGGACCTCTACTTTTATCGTTCTGGACAAACACCTAAAGAAGGTACAGCTCCACCACCCATCCACGCCCCCTCCTCCTGGACTGCCCATATCTTCTCCTCAGTGGCAACCTTCCAAGCAGGAGGTACCATTAGATCATACCAACCCCAGGAGAAAAATAAATCAGTCAGCAATAGGAGAAATGAACCAGCAAACTTCTCAAAGACAGAACTTGTCTTATTCATATTCACATTTCCAGAGCTGCCCACAGTGCCTCGCAGTCACAGGTATCCAATAAATATTGGTTGCACTGAACTTGAACTTCTCTCCCCTCTCCCAACTTCATCCTCAAAATCAGTGGCTCCATTGTGGGTTCTTATGAAGCTATCATAAAATATTTTACTTATAATGCCTAATGTGAGATTTGTTCCAGATTAACAAAATTTCCAAAATTTAGATGCCTTAACTTAAAAATTGTTTTTAAAGAAGTAAGATGTAATTTGGGATATAAGGTATGACAGAAAAAAAAAAAAAAAAAAAAAAAAAAAAAAAGAGAGTTAGACTATATGTATTAGTAAAAAACTGGCAGTTTCCAAGATACCCTTCAATAGTTAAATGGATAAATAAATTGTGGTATATTTATGCAGTAGAGTATGATACAGCAACAATAATGAACAGGCTACAATTACACACAAAATATGAGTGAATCTCATAAATATAATGTTTGGAGAATAAAACCGGATTGTGAGTACAGTATATAAGTTCATTTATATAAAGAACAAAACAGGCTAAATTAATCTATGCAATTAGAAGTCATAATAGTGATTGTCCTTCAGGCAGATGTTCTCAGGCATAATTTGGTGCCCAGGGGATAGTTGGCAATTTCTGGAGAGTAATTTTGTCACAAGGGTAGAGGCCAGGGTGCTGCTAAATATCCCACAATGCACAGGACATACCTCCCTACCTGCTTTCTCCCCCCCCCCCCCCCCCCCAACACACACACAGTAAAATGCAGGAGGTATTAGTCTGAGGCAAACGAGACTAGTCATCCTAGATGCAAAAGAAATAATATCCAGTAGGGGGCACATGGAGACTCAGAAGAGAAGGAATTATTGACAGTGAGAGGTCAGAAGAAAGGCCTTACTTTACATTAGCCTAGTTACGTATTTGGATGGTTATTAGTCTCTTCCAGGTGGCAAGTAATTGGCCTATCGCTCCACGAAGGTTGTTGAATTCAAAGGTAGAACCAGTTGTAATTGGTTCTTTTTCTGGGAGAGAAGGGCACTAGTACCAAATTCATATGTTTGTTTATTTAAGGTCATTTGTCTATGTAGATACAAATGCCATCAGCTGCAATTCCCTATGATCTTGTTTGATAAGACTGGAATTGTCCACAAGTTTTTATCATGATGATCTGATGGATGTTAGGGATAATCTAAGGATAGTGTTAGAATGAGTATGTTCTGATCTAACAATTAGAATAAAAAGGAAGGAAAAGAGAAAAAGGGCCATTATGGGTGGACAATAACCAGAGTTCTGGGGGCAGGAATGGTGATAAGCAAGTAGATGAATAACAAAGCAGGAATTAGTCGGGATCTTGGTCCTGTGCTTGGGTAGCGGCTGTCCACTATCCTAAATTATCTGTGTTTTCCAAAGATCTTGGTGCAGCTATCTACTTGCGAAGAGTAGCTGCTACTAGCTGATCTCTGAGAAGCCTATATTTGAGGTCTCATATTGGAACAGCCTGACAACTGTGTGGAATTCTGAATTACTTCTTTAGTTGTGAAACATGAACCCAAGGATTAACTCCCTGGAGTTTTCACTACCGTGTTTGTTGTTAACAGTACCTGATAAGCTCCTTTCCAATGACGTTCAAGAGTAGCTGTCTTGTCCAGTAGATGAAATCTGGTTTAAGATCAGGAGGCTGAGGCTGTTTAAGATGTGGGAAGGCAGCCTTAACCTGTTGATGATAGGATTGAGTACATGAGTCCCTTGCAATATTTTGCCATCTCTGCATGTAGCAGGGCAGAATATCAGAGGTGAGACCCCTATGCACAGGTCTTCCAGTTACCAGATGATAGGGGGATAAGTGATGTGTCCTTGAGGGAGTGGACTGTGTGGCCATAATCTTCTATCATTTCATCTTTTCTCTGTGTGCATGATTGAATTACAGTCTCATCCAATTTTATTGGAAATGTTTTGGGTGTGGCTTTTAGTGAACTAACTTCGGGGCCTCTCAGGGTTTCAACTCTCTAGCTCCCTCTGTATTCAGGGTCTACCACAAATGGCATATTGTTTCCATCTTCTTACCATTCTCCCCAAGGGACCAAGAATGATTCAGTCCTGGATCTTTGGGAGCACTAACATAGTCTTTTATCAGCTACTCGCATTTATTCCAAATGATTCTCTTGCTCTCCTGGGAGACACAGTGCGTCTTTTTTTCTTCCTACAGAGCAGAAGCTTCCTCCACATTATATTCCCTTTCTTCCCCAGCTTTAGATTTCTATCTTCCAGTGGGGTCCACTTTTCTGTCTTCTGGAGCCATGAGCCTCTTGGCTCTGTCTTAAAGGTAGTGGTGGTCACGGATTGCTGGGAGGAGAAATATCCTCAGTGAACTGTCAATATCATTGCAACCAGCATAGAGAATCTTCAGCTCTCAAAGGAACGTTAAAATTTAGGAAAATTCAGGTCACCTGATGGAACAAATATCCATGTGAATATTCAGCATGTGTGAAAGCTTCTGAACATCTGTGAATTGTAGATGTTGGTGGATGAGCATTTTCTCTGGCATCTTCCTCCATTCGATATTTGTCCAGCACTTCCTTTGTGCTAGGCTCTGTCCAAGGCACTTGGAGATACCAGTGAACAAAACAAAGATCTCTGCCCTCACGCAGATGTCATGCTAGTGGGGGAAGATAAGCAATAAGCACTAAGCAGAATAAGAAAGTGAATCGTGTGTTAAAGGGTGACGAGTGCTATGGAAGAAAGAAAACGCAGAGCAGGGCAGGGAGGATCAGGCGCCCAGGGAAAAGGGCAGGTTCATGTGTCTCCTTGTCTTTGATGATGCCTGATTTCAATAGCAACCTTCTTGCTAAGCCTCAGTGAATGAGACCAATGCAATTAAACCTTCCCTCGGGGTTTGAGGATTGTTATGAAGGAGATGCACACGCACACACAGGCCTCTGGCTAAGTTTCTGAGTATTACTGCTAATTTTATTAATCCTCAGTACAGCTGCAGGCTGAGTCAGCTGCCACACATCTCAACTGGTTCCGGATTTAGAGAAGCACCGTATCTGATTTGGCTATAGAGGTTTTTAACCAAATCTGGGCTTTACTGTAGGGACATGATTCTCAGAAAAAAAAAATTTTTTTTTGGAAAAAATGGTAAGAGTCACAAATCAACACTCTGTAAGTCAGTAATCACATATACTTCTGTAAAATGATATTGTTATTATCAGTGTCTCATGAGCATCAGGATCCTTTATTGGATACCCTCATCGGTGAATGACAGGATTCTATTATTGCTTCTACATTGTCCTTCCAAGGTAGAATCGACTTCACTAAAGAAAGCAGCAAAGCTTTTTAAAAACCAATATTGAACAGGGAACCTAGAGCTGTATGATAAAATAGTAATTCTCCTAAAGGATATCTTGGAGAAAAATACTGTATTTACCGGAAACAATAAGTTATTTTCTCTGCATTTCTAATTCTATTTGGGCCAGAATGGTCTGTTTCGCCAACTCAAGACACACATAATGGTCACACTAGAATGAAGTCTGCATGAGGGCAGAGATCTTGGTTTTGGTTGCTTTGTTTTGCTTTTTAAATTAATCACTGCCCAAGTGCAGAAAAATCCAGCATTTCCATTTTTAAGCCTCCCACTCACCTTGAGTCGTCCAGAAGGATGAGAATGTTCTTGGTCCAATGAGGTCCACCCTGTATCCTTATACGGCAAGCAGAGTGGATGTGCCCTGTGGTCCTCTACCTCCTGCTGTCTCATGGTGGGGTTGCTGTGGACTGGCCGTGTGTGGCTTTATTTGTACAAGCTTTTATGTGAATATAAGTTTTCATTTCTCTAGAATAAATGCCCAGGGTGCTATTGCTGGGTTGGATAAACAGGTCTGCTTTTAGTTTTAGAAGAAAGAGCCAAATTATTTTCCAGAGTGATTTCACCATTTTCATTCCCGCCAGTAATGAGTAAGTGACATCGTTTCCGTCTCCTCACCAGCATTTGGTGTTGTCACCATTTTTTACCTTATCCATTTTGATAAGTGTAGAGTGACATCTCATTATACTTCTAATTTACATTTCCCTAATGGCTAATGATGTTGAGTGTCTTTCCATGTGTTCATTTGCCAGTTGTATATGCTTTTCAGTGAAATATCTCTTCATGCCTTTGGCCCATTTTCTGGTAGGATTGTTTGGTTTTTACTGTTGAGTGTTGAGAGTTCTTTTTTTCTAAATACGAATCCTTTGTCAGATAGGTTATTTGATAATATTTCCCCCAGTATATCGCTTGGTTTTTCACCCTCCTAATAGGTTTTTTTATAGAATAATCTTTAAAAATTTTGATGAGGTCCCATTTATAAATTTTTCCTTTCATCTACTTACTTTTTCATTCAACAAATAATTATTGTTTGTCTACAATTTATAAAGATAATGTTCTAGGCACCCACAGGAATCAAAGCTGTGACCTTGCCCAAATCACTGAACTATTCTGTATTTATTTGTCTTCCTTTTAAAATGTCTACTGAGATGATGCCAACATCAAGGCACTTCCAATCTAGTTGGGGATACTGGAGATAGAGCCAAGTAACTAATATTACATAACAAGTGCTAAGTGCCATGGAAGAGGTAGAGATACATTTTATAAAAAGAAAATCGATTTTGGATGATAGGGAAGCAGTAGGTGGTTTCACCACTTCTATGCCAGAGAATGCCACAAAATGGTATAGAAACTTTCTTTGTAAACACATTTTTTTTCCAGGTTAAAATGATAATTTTTAGATAGCTAACATTAAATCTTATTCTGTGCAAAGCAATGCCACAGACATTGTATTAATTAATAACAATCTTGCAGGTTAGTAGAGAGGACTGCACCATATATTTCATTTAGGGTATCTAGGATTCAATGAAGTTAAGGAACTTGCCCAAGGTCATACACATAGGAAGTAGTAAGGTCACACCAGCCCTCCGGTCTTGTGATTAATGTTCTTTTAATTCTACCCAGAGTCCTCCTGAGACATGTCCTTTTCCTGCCAGTATAAACTCATCAATCTTCTGGATAAGAAATGGACTGCCTGATTCACATTTTAAAAGAATACACCACACATTTCTTTGGTGTACAAAAGCCAATGAGCTCTTCTTGATAAAGGAAGAATCCATTAAAACTCTTATAGTGGTCAAGACCATGCAACAAATAGAAAATGAGCTCTGCCTGTGAATCACAAGGGACAAAAGAAGGGATGGCCCTGACCGGTTTGGCTCAGTGGATGGAGTGTCAGCCTGCGGACTGAAGGGTCCCAGGTTCGATTCCGGTCAAGGGCATGTACCTTGGTTGCGGGCACATCCCCAATAAGGGGTGTGCAGGAGGCAGCTGATCGATGTTTCTCTCTCATCAATGTTTCTAACTCTCTATTCCTCTCCCTTCCTCTCTGTAAAAAAATCAATAAAATATATTTTTTTAAAAAGAAGGGATGGATATTGCTGGAATTCAGTAAAATTTTGCTGGGTGACAGCTCAGGATGGAGTAATCAAGGAAATAGCATTTTAGGTCCTTTACTTGCTGGCTCACTGTGACCCAAGTCATCTTCCAATGCCCAATCTTTCATGGGGAATGATTTTTAAAGCATCACTAATAGCTCTGGTGAAGAATTGAAGTTGTATTTGTTTCTGGCCTAAAGGACTACAAATAGGGAACTGGGGTTCTTTCCCATTCATAATATGTCTGGGTTTCCATCTATACTTTCTTTCTGTATTATTTATGACCTTGCCCACATCTCTGAACTATTCTGTATTTGTCTTTCTTTTAAAATGTTTATAACTTAGGCAAAACTTTAGGACCTTGTAAAGAGGCGAATTTATATATTAGGTCCGTTTTACAAACTCCTGCATGATGTCAAATAACCTTTGAACCCAGCCCTCATTCTTGTCATGATGCAGACACTGCTGGGCCACACGTGGAGTGATCCTTTCACATTCTACATTCAAACCTGTACCCTGATGGCCTGGAATCGAGCTGCAGAAGCACAGGTCTTCACAATGTCTGCAATGAATACGAGTGTTTACCTGTGGCTTACTGTTGACCAGCAGGAGGCACCTGCAGGAAAGCATTCATGAACTACCTGCAGACATTTGTGTAGATATATTCCCACTGCTGAGTTCACCTCATGGTCCTTGTTCACCCACAAACAATCAGAAGACCCAAGTCCTAGACAGCTCAAGGGGTAGAGCACGACTGAAGCAAGGCAAATGAGTTTTTCTGGGCCATTTAATATGCACTCTGGGAAAGAGAAAACTCGCCTCAGTCTTGGATCCTGACCCCTGAAGGGAAGATAAACCTGGACCCGGTGTCATCATGTGTAAATCAGCTTAACAATGACGTCCCTAGAGTAGAGGACAGCAGAGAAGAGAGGAGGACGAGGGAGCGAGAAGAGAAGGGAGAAAGCAGGTGGGAGTAGGGAGGCGGAGATTTGAGATACTTGGGACCTCACTTGAACCCCTGATCCACATGTGCCTGAAGTTAGACCTAGCATTTTGTATAACAAAAGGTAAAAATAAGGACATTAGACAAATACATTTCCTCCTTTCTCTAGGAGACTACACAGAACATAATATAGTAATGGTTGCCTCCAGGGAGAGGAATTGAGAGGCTGGGAGACAAGGGTGGGGACTGTGTACCCACTCACACGTTTTAAATTTCGTACCACGCAAATGCTAATCAAGCATAGATAAATAATATTACATAAATAATATAGAAACAAAATACAAACTTCCACTTTAACCAGTTTGTAGATAATAAAATCCCTTTGAGAGAGGAAACCAGATCTTTAGAGAAATCAACTTCTTTACCTTCCAAGTTCCCATCTTAAAGGTGGTTTTTTGTTTGTTTCTGTTGTGGACAGATCAACAAACGAGCAAGCCATCCATTTCTGTGGCGCAAATTTACACAGAGAACAGCCTCAATCCACCGTCATGTTGAAGATCCAGGGTTTTAGGAATCAACAATGTAGCTCCACAATCGTTTTATTCTGATGGCGTGACTCCCGTCCTGCAGTTAAAATTCTGACAATGTGTTTGCAGAGCCCAGAGTTGGCCCTGAGGCAGTCCGTCTTAGGAAGATTCCAGGCCTTGTGCCTGATGGAGGCAAACGCGCCCTGAAGTCCTGGCCTGGAGCGGAACCTCCCAACTCCCAGCGGCTCTCCCAGGACCTGAGCTCCCCTCCGTCCAGGGCCCGGGCGCGCCCCTCATCCGCAGCAATCTTGGGGCGTCCTTCTGCCAACGCGGGCTCCCTAACCGGCGGTGCGACAGCGATGGGACTTCGGGGAGTTGGGGCGCACCGCGGCCCGGGACAGCTCTCCAAGCCCAGAGCGTCGCTAGCACAGTGAATTCGAGAGAATGAAAGGAGTCCGGATCGGGGGTGGGTCGGCCCGGTGACTAAATAGCCAGGACAGGCTGTGGACTGAGCGAGAGTCGTCCCCGGAGAAGGGCCACGCCGCGTCTGGTGAAGCGCGGGCGGGAGGGCGCCCTTGGGAGGG
>NW_005354756.1:1911866-1983763 GCF_000412655.1 Myotis brandtii | reverse complement strand
CAGGGACCTGCTCCAGCCTGGCTACCCCGCGTGAGTACCGGCCCCTCCCCACCCCTCCTCTCCCGCGGCTTTGCGCCATTGCCTCTCTTAGGTTGCGGCAACTTCGAGGGTGGGTGTGTGGCACACCGCGTGCGGGTCCGGATCCAGGGTCCCTGCCAGGCCATTGCGCCTCTGCGGAGGGGCTTGGGCGGCGGGAGTGAACTTGCTAGGGCGTCGCTGCAGAGTGGGGACCCCCCCCGCCGGCCACGTAGCTCTCGGGCTGCGGTTCACCGCGCACCTACTACGCTGCGGGCGCGCCCGCGGGGCGCCTTAAACCGTCGGGTAAGCGTCCGAATCAGCCCCACGCAGCTGACTCGACTCTTTCGGACTCTTAATTTCAGTAAAATGGGATAACCTGGGACTCGTTCAAGGTCACGGCTGGTGCACGGAGTAGGAATCTGACTCGATTGCCCTGGTCGGGTCCCCGGACTGCCTGGAGAGGGGCGCGCTGTTGCAGGGAAGAAGGTGGGGGGGGGGGGGTCACCTCAGCTTCACCTCAGTCTCTTCCTCATACTCCCTCCCCCCAACTCCGCCTTATTTGGAGAGGTCAGGAGCTGATCCTCAGGCACCCCGCGGGGGACCTTCGGGATGGGAACCCCTGGACCTGCGGTATCTGCAGCATCGTCTCCATTACCGGTCAATTTGCTAACGTCTCGGCAGGGTTAGGAGAATTTGCTAGGTGTCTGCTCCTTCTCCTGCCGGATGAGCCCTGTGCCCTGGGGATACGGTATCCAAGGGACTCGAACCGCACAAACCAGTCTGGGCCCAGTGACTTCCTAAGAAAAGCTCCTGGCTCCCATCAGCTTTTAGGAAATGCCTTGAGTTTCGGTTCATTTCTGCTCCCTCTCCCCACCCTGATCTGGATGCTTCACCTTTCACAGGGGATGGTGGCGTCCGGCCTCAGGATGGGTCAGTGGTGTCAGGTGCGGGTCTTTTACTCCAGATCCTTGAGGCAGCTCCTGTGGGGCTGGGGGTGGTTCTCAGAACTGGGCAGGGGAGAGGGTTGCCCCTCCTCTTTGGAGGTTATCACCCCGTTTCTCCAACTCAGTCTGCCTTGCCCCAACTCAGTGAGCGATGAGATGACTACTTAGTTTTGTGAAGTCTGACAAACATCTTTGAGTCTCAACTTTTTAATCTGTAAAATGGAACAATTCCTGCCTTTTAGTCTCCCCAAGGCAGTTGGGGGGTCAGGGGACGCAATAGATGTAAAAGTGGAAGGAAGATGGTCCAGGAGGAACTGAACTATGGGTGGAAGTGGAGGCAATTTAAAGGAATTTTACAACAGCCTCTAGGACCCGATTTACAGATCTAAAAGTCCTTCTTTCCAGGGAAATTCGGTTTGGTAAGACTTTGGAAATAGGACTTTCCATCTTCCGGTTACTCCTTTCCTGGCCATGGCAATTTAAACTAACAGTGGCATAGACTGTGCCCGGTCTCCTTTCTCCCTGCCCAGAGGGACCGAGGAGCCTTCATCTGTGGCCTTGGCCTTTCGTGCAGTTGATTCACAGACTGAAATACCTCATGGAGAACGGAGCATTTCCCCCCGCCCCCTCCGGTTTAGCCTTCCTGGTTATTATTGTGTTTACTCAGACTTCAGTCACAAGGGCCATTTACGGACAGAAGACTGGCCAGACCTGGGTGCGTTCGTTTTAACATTAGGTCAATGGAGTGTCACAAACTGAGCACACCTGTGGGACCAGCGACCAGATGAAGAGCTAGAATGTTCCCAGTCTTCCGGTTACCCCTACAGGCACTATCACCCAAGGGTAACCACCACCCCGCTTAGTTTTGTCAGGCGAGTTTTATTTTCATGACTATTATTTTTATTTTATCAGAGTTTCAAAGCAAAAATGAAACTGCTAGATGATTTTCTACCTCCTTTTTAAATGTGTACAAACCAAAGGTAGCTATACCTAAGCCAGTTCAGACTCTGAAATGAGTGTCCCGGCAACACCCAGGTCATTGGTTCTTGGGTGGTGCAACCAGCTGGGTCCCAGATATCACAGTGCCAACGTTGATAAATGGAGGCTGGTTTATTCATAGAGTGCATTTGAAAAATGAAGATCTGAAAGCATGTGATAATAAAAGATGAATGAATAAAATATGTGAACGAGTTCTCACTTGAAACATAAAAATGGAAATGATTTGAGTTCCTCAAGGTTGGAAATTAGTGAAAATCGCAGAATTTCAAGGCTGTGACTTGAGAGCTGTTTGTGCTGTTGCCACATGGTTGGCGCCACCTTGGCAGGAGAACTGAAATGCCCACCATCCTTTCCCAAGCCCTCTGAGAGGAATCTCCCAAAGTGATTTCCAAACACTGTCGTGTTCCCAGTGCCGGGCAGGCAGGCCTCCCCTCTGGTGCCTGCTGAGTTCATGGACAGAACGCTATCCCAGCGTCAGGAGGGTGGCCTGTGGGTTGGGGCAGGTGGAGCCGAGACACTATTGCCTTCTCTTTAGTAACACTCCATCCATGCTTTTGTTCCGGCCCTCCGGTCCAGTTTAAGAACCCATTGTGGCCCTCGAGTCAAAAAGTTTGCCCACCCCTGTACTATTGCCTTCTCTTTAGTGATGCGGAGCTGCAGTATGTCCTTGGAACTTTAAGGAGGGTCAGCTGAGAAGTTGACTTAGGTGTAGTTATGGTGCTTTTGCTGTCATTTCACCCCAGAGTTCCCCACAGGCATGAGAGAAGGTGCTCTCTTTCCTGGAGCTGGCTGCTCTTTTCACAGAGCACTGTCCACGGTGAACTTGCAGAATAAATAGGCCTGGGTTGCAGCCAAACTGCTGCTGGAAGAAATGCCCTATGGTGTCCTCAGCATGGGGGCCACGTTGCCAGGGGAACCCTCAGGGGGGTGAGGATGCTGTACCAGGCTGTGGAAAGCCAAGAGAACCCAGCCAGTGCCCTTCTCCTGTGCATCGCTTTCCATTTTCCTGTCAGTGTGGCTCAGATGCTGTTTAGATCAGCGGTTCTCAACCTGTGGGTCGCGACCCTTTGGGGGTCGAATGACCCTTTCACAGGGGTCGCCTAAGACCATCGGAAAACACATATATAATTACATATTGTTTTTGTGATTAATCACTATGCTTTAATTATGTTCAATTTGTAACAATGAAATTGGGGGTCACCACAACATGAACTGTATTAAAGGGTCGAGGCATTAGGAAGGTTGAGAACCACTGGTTTAGATGATTGTATTCATGTCATGGCTGCCATGCCTCTGTTTGCTTAGTGTTGGGTATTTGCCATATGCTAGACACTGTGTAAATATTAATTAAATCTTCACAGTAGGAGGAAGGTGGATTTCCCATTTTATAGATGAAGTAACTGGGCCTTGAAAATAAAGTACTCTTGCCTGGCCGCCGTGGCTCAGTGGTTGAGCATCAGCCTATGAACCAGGAGGTTATGGTTTGATTTCCGGTCAGGACACATGCCCGGGTCGTGGGCTGGGGATCGAGAAGGCAGCCGAAGGCATGCAGAAGGCAGCCGATCAGTGATTCTCTCTCATCATTGATGTTTCTCTCTCCCTCTCCCTTCCTCTCTGAAATCAATAAAAATATATTTTAAAAAAGAAAGAAAAGAAAGCATTCTTTCTAAGTGTATACTCTATGGGACCTAGAGCGAGGATTGAGGCTGTTCTCTCAGAATTGAGGCAATTCTCCCTAGCTGAATTGTAGGGTGAAAAGGGAGTCTTGCATATTTCTTTAGTCCTCCCTGGCACCTAGCACAGTACTTTACATTTAGTAGCTACTTAGACTAAGTATGAGGTTGCCACACAGAGAAAATTCTCCGCTGAGCAAGAGGGAAATTCAGACACTGAAGGTTGGGAATTTGGGGTTGAGTCCACACAGCCTGTAACATTGGGACTGTGTGTATGCCCATCATGTGTAGTTTTCTTTCATGTTTAAAGTTTTAGGTACATAGAGGCCTGTCATTTATTTTTGTGATTTGCCTTTTTTCACTCAGTATTGTTTTTGACATGTGTTGATTACATATGTTGATAATTGTAGATGTAATATTTCTTGGATATCCCAGAGATGAAATAATCCCCACTGACGGACAAAACGAAGTTTTTACCTTTTGCTATTATAAACAGGATTGCAGGGGTATCCTTGATAAGATCTTGTAGAAACACACATGAGGGTGTCTAGGGTGTATGCCTCCAGAAGCTGAATAACTGGGTAGTAGGATACTCTTGCATCAACATCTGTCTGTTATTTTAACCCTGCTAGGTTTTGCAAATTGCCCTCTGAGTTGTATGCCACTTAACCACTCCCACTAGCTCTCTGTTGGAGTTCCTTGGATCCTCATATCCTTGAGTTAATCCAAAATTAACCAGATGGTCTAATTTTGGTTAATTTGTTAATCAGAAATGTATTTCACTGCTCTTTTACTTTCCATTTCCCTTAGAGTTCTTAAAATGTACATATCTGGGTTTTCAAGTTTTATTTTCTATGCATTGCTATTTTATACTCGGTAATACTTTTAGATCTTTAAACTCATCTGAAATTTATATTTCTGTATAGTGTGAGGCAGGGATCTAATTGTTTTTCATATTGAAAACTATCCCATTATTATTTAATGAATATTTAACTATTTCTTATTTTGTTGTTGCTATTTCTGTCATATATCATTTCTGTTATATTTTTGGATCTGTTTCTTCACTCTGTTCTTTTAATGATTCCTGAACTAATACCATTTTCATTTAATTATTAAAGTGTTGTCATAAATCTTCCCCTTTTAGCCTTTTTCTTCAAAATTGTCTTGGCTATTCTTGACCGTTTAGACTTTGACATGAATTTTAGGATCTAACCTAAATATCCCTTCCCATGAAATATACTGTTACCAAAATTTGATAAAATATCAAGTAAAATTATTTTCTTTTTCTTCAAATATAGTGCTAATCAAACATTTTCACTTCCCATTCTTTACTGTGAAATTTGGTCTCCATTTTACATGGATTCACTTTAAGTGACTCTTCTCTGGTACCAGATATCCTTGAGTAATAAGGACCACATGAATATAATTTTTAAAGCACAATTGTTTTTTATTAAAAAACGTAGTAGTATTAATGTCAGTAATTATTCTTTGTCATTATTTTTATCTTTCTAATAATGCATTTCGTTTGTGTACTGTAATTTAGTCAACAAAATCATTGTCTAAAAATTTTTTTTTATTGATTTCAGAGAGGAAAGAAGAGGGAGAGAGAGAGAGATAGAAACATCAATAATGAGAGAGAATCATTGATTGGCTGCCTCCTGCATGCCCAACACTGGGGATGGAGCCCGCACATGTGGCCTGACTGGGAATGGAACTGTGAACTCCTGGTTCATGGGTCAACACTCAACCACTGAGCCACATCAGCTGGGCAACAAAACCATTCTTTTATAACATTAAGCGGTTACTCTTTATTGTAACTCCATCTTTGTACTCATCTTTATTTTCTTAGGATGAATTACTTTGTCAAAATTTGTTTACTTTTTAAAAATCTTTGATCCATCTTGCGGAATAATCTTCCCGGAGAGTTTATACATTTACTTCGCTGTTGGTAGTGTCTGGATGTGCCAGATCCCCATGCCTTGCCAACAATAAGTATAATCCAGCAACATTGCCAATTTCACAGGCCAAGGAAAAAACCCAGAATCTTGTTTTTCACTTTGCTTTTTTCCCTCTAGTGAGGCAGAACATAGCTTCGTGTTTACTGTGGGCTTCAGTATAGAGTTTTCCAATATAGAGTTTTCCTTGAGGGTTGTTTCTTTCACTTTCTGTGCATCATCACTTGGTGGTTTTGAGAGAACTATCAGGTTGTTTTACACAGATTATGTTCAGATGTTAACTGTTAAATATCATCCCATCATGTGAAAATACCGTATTTTATTAATCTGTTCCTCCATGATAGACATTTGATGGCTTCTCTATTCTTTTTTAAAATATATTTTATTGACTTTTTTCAGAGAGGAAGGGAGAGAGATAGAGAGTTAGAAACATCGATGAGAGAGAAACATCGATCAGCTGCCTCCTGCACACCTCCTACTGGGGATGTGCCCGCAACCCAGGTACATGCCCTTGACTGGAATCGAACCTGGGACCTTACAGTCCACAGGCTGACGCTCTATCCACTGAGCCAAACCGGTTTCGGCCTATTTTTTTTTTCTTTAGCTCTTATATTGATGTGTGCAGCAAACACCTTTGAACTACATTTAGGCACATGCAAAAGAAATTCTTGAGGACATACGCCCAGAGTGGAATTGCAGGGCCATAGTTTATGTTGTTTTAACTGCACGTTTGTTTAAAGCCTCGTAGGAACTCGCCAGTCGGTTTTCCAGCTCCTCCATCCAGGGAATGTCAGGTGCCTCTCCCAGGACTGCGGATCTTGCCGCCTGGTGCCTGAGGGCCAGAGATGCCCCCACCGGCCCATTGCGGTCCCAGCTCTGAATCCTTCCTTCCCCCGAATCCAGGCTCTCAGGTGCCTGCTGCTTGCTCTTCCCACTCCCACCAGCTTCACTTTCTGCCTCAGTTCCCCTGCCCTCAGACTGCTGCTGCTGGTGGATGGCGACGTCATGGTGAATTTTTCCCTTCTCTTCTGTACATAATCCAAAAGCAACGAGGAGAATGAGAAACAAAACACCAAACACACCTTTTTTTTTTTTTTTGGTAAGAGAACATTTATTGGGTAAATTACAGAGGTATAAAAAGGATTCCTAGAAGAAAGGGGTTTAGGAAACAAGTTATGGAGGTAAAGGAGTCGGGGAAGCACATGGGGAAAGAGAAAGGCAGGGCATGACCCCGGGAAGGAGAGCACGCTGGATCCTCCCTCCTAAGGCAGCGGTTCTCAACCTGTGGGTCTCGACCCCTTTGGGGGTCTTGGGGGTCGAACAACCCTTTCACAGGGGTCGCCTAAGACCATCAGAAAACACATATATAATTACATGTTGTTTTTGTGATTAATCACTATGCTTTAATTATATTCAATTTGTAACAATGAAACTGGGGGTCACCACAGCATGAGGAACTGTATTAAAGGGTCGCGGCATTAGGAAGGTTGAGAAACACTGTTAAGGGTTTTAAGGGCTGAGATTTAAGGGGAGGCCCCAGGGAAAGATCTTAATAGCATATTCAGCAGCTTTCCAATGTGTCCATTCAGGGCTGTGGTCTCCACTGATGGATTGGCCGGCACCAGGGCACAGGGGCATTATTCCATGCAGCTGGTCCTGAGGTCAGCCATGGCTGGTTTTGCTGCTTTTCTGGGCCTAGATGTTATCTCTAGGGAGGAAAGGTCAGGGGGTCCAAACCTCCTGACCAGCCATACGCTAGGGGAGGAAACGTCACCCTGGGGGTGAGTCCCACCCTACAGCTGATTGCCTATGGCTAGGCACCTGGGGCTTTCTGCCCTGGTGACTTCTGTACCTGGCCCATTGCTCTTGCTGTGCTCGTGGCTGTCTTCAGCATTCCCCCCTCAATGATTTTGGCTCTGAAATATTTCAGAGAAAAGGGGTGCAGGGTCTCTTCTGCAGCTGCGTCCTGCTGAGAGGTGGCACTGCTTGTCTTCAGAGCCAAGAGAAACTTACTCTCTGTCAGAGGGACGTGAGGCCTGGGCACGGAAGGAGGTGGCGATGGTGTCCTGAGGTGGTATTCTCTGACTACGCATAGGGCTTGTAACCTGGTGGAGACAAACTGTGTTATAATCTTAGTATTATTGGGGAGTAGTAGAAAAAATGCCTGGGCATAAGGGATTTCTGACCATTTGCAATCGGTCACTTGCAGAAAAGACCCAATTGAAGGATGGTGTTGTGATTAATGCTTCTGTTTAGAGGCCATGACTCCCTATCAAAGAACTTATATTGTGGCCAGATTGAATTGCAATAGAATTAATCTTTTATTTTAATGTCTGCAGGTCAAATGGCACCCAGTTAGCCAAGATACAGCCCAAGGGATTTCCATCAGGTACAGTTTGTTGATTCCCCATCTGGAAGGAAGAAAAGGGTCGGCAAACTGCGGCTCGGCAAACCGTGGCTCGCGAGCCACATGCGGCTCTTTGGCCCCCCTCATTGTGGCTCTTCCACAAAATACCGACTTCTATGCATGGGCCACGAAGTTTCAATCTCACTGTATGTGCGTGCCCGCACGTGGTATTTTGTGGAAGAGCCACACTGAAGGGGCTAAAGAGCCAAATGTGGCTCGCGAGCCGTGGTTTGCCGACCACGGGGTTAGGAATTAGAGAGCCCGGCATCCTGGGGTCAATTCCAGAGCCTGGGGCCCCAGTGCTCAAGGACTAGCATCTGACGTCTCAGCCATCTAGCGGGGCTAAGACGGGAGGGTACAATGTGGTCTGACCATAATCTCAGAGGAGGGGGAGTGAAACCTTACTGGGTGATGGGTGCCTCCACAGACCTGGTTGAGGTGGGATATGCCTGGGACTCTGGGAGCAGGCAAGTCGCTTGACCAGGGCAAAGGAGCAGGAAAGTAAAAATAGAGCTAATGTGTCCAGGAGTAAAGGGGTTGTATAGATAGAAGGGTTTTGCAAAAGCCAGAACAACAAGAATTATGACAGATGGTCTAGTGGAAGGAAAAGAACATTTTAATTCTCGTAATTTTAAGTAAAAGGACGAGAGAAAAATGAAACATTACTTTGGAGATTTGTAACAAAATATTTAAGAACATTAGATTATAGTCTATTGAAACAACAACACCCCCCCCCCACATCACCCTCATTGTTATTAAAGAGCCATATTAAGACCAATTTATTTACTGCATTAAGTCTAGTTTCAATCTGATGGTTTGCATGAACACAATAAGAATAGCAATTAATTGTATGGGCTCTTTTAAAATCTGCTTTGCTGCCTGGCCGGCATAGCTCAGTGGTTGAGCATTGACCTATAAACCAGGAAGTCACAGTTCGATACCTTAAGAGTTCTGTAATCTTATCTGTAGAATTCTGTAGCACACCTTTAACTATCCTGGAAGTAGCTAACGTTAATTAAAGTATGTGTTTCTGCACCTCCCGCTGATGGGAGATGTATTGCTGAGCCTGCCATGGATCAGGCTACTGTGAAAAATCATTAAGCCATTTCCCTCCTGCCATGGTACTGAATTGGAGATTTCTTTTTTATTGCCTAGCACAACTTCACTCTCCTCTTTTTTATCTATTCAGTAAGATATTATCTAGGATCAGATCTCTAAAATGTTGTTGCTTATATATCTTTGAATATAGCCACAGTTTGAAAGGCCTAGCTGGGCACAGTATCTTATTGTAAGCTCTTCTATTTGAAATGATTTTCCTTTTGAGAATGTATACTCCAGTCTAGTTCATACATTTATTTCAACTTTCACTATATTGAGGCTTCGAAAGAAAGGAAGGAAGGAAGGAAGGAAAGAAGGAAAGAAAGAAAAAGAAAGAAAGAAAGAAAGAAAGAAAGAAAGAAAGAAAGAAAGAAAGAAAGAAAGAAAGAAAGAAAGAAAGAAAGAAAGAAAGAAAGAAAGAAAGAAAGAAAGAAAGAAAGAAAGAAAGAAAGAAAGAAAGAAAGAAAGAAAGAAAGAAAGAAAGAAAGAAAGAAAGAAAGAAAGAAAGAAAGAAAGAAAGAAAGAAAGAAAGAAAGAAAGAAAGAAAGAAAGAAAGACCTATTTATAGCATTTGGACCTTGAGTCATTGAAGAAACCACAGCATGAAAAAGGGTCAGATCAGAGAGGTGTTTTGAAAATCATCTGGTCCAGCGGTAGAAAACTGATCATCTCATCAGGTGACTCGGAACACTGGTAAGACTAGTGGACTCCATGAACATGAGTCCCTGGCGAAACTTTTTTTGCTATGAAATTAGTGCCTTGGTCAGTCACAACACAGTAGGCGAGACCATGACAGGGAATCAACTATTCTGTAAGTGACGGATAAAGGTGCAGGCAGGAGCTTACAGGCACCAGGCAAATCTACATGTGTCTATTCCAGGGAGGAATCATCACCCCCTCCATGACAAAAGGGTCTGGTATAATCACTCTGCCAGCAGGTGCTGCACTGGTTTCCTCCCCCCACATCCACTAGGCACCTGCTGTCAAGCGGAAATGGCATAGAAGAAGTCAGGCTCACGCAGCACGGGCAGATGACGCACACTGCTCTGTCTCCTGTGTCTGTTGCTTTGCCTCCTCCCCATCAGTCCACACCTATGTCCTCATAGGAAGTTCCTGATGATCAAACAACGTAAGAGGGAAAAAATCACAGTCCTGATTTGTGGATGATTCTCTGAGATATCATTAATATCATCCGGAAGTAGACAACTGTAGCATTACAGCCCCACTCAGGGCTGGCTGAAGGATTGTAGTGAGGGGTAATCCTTCTGGTAGGCAGGATTCAAGCAGTATATTGAGTTCCATGTTGTCTGGACTGAGAGAAGGCTGGAGGAGTGGACCTTCATCCGTTCATGGGCAGTAGCTGACAGGACGGCAGGGTGGGAAAGAGCAGGATTGGGAGGTCAGTGACGAGGAGGTCTGGGGAAGAGGATTGCGGATGATGGGCCGCTCAGAGGAGCACGGCTGATATGTGCATATCTATGTGGCCGTTCTCAATAATCAGGTAAACAAGATGGTGCCTGGAGTGGGGGTGGTGGGTCAGGCAGCCTCTTCCCCAGTGCTTATTCACTGACCTCTTGACCAGAATGGCCGTGGCAGCAGGGCCCAACCACATGGTTGCACATGGGTCCAACCTCACAGACTTCCTCTCTGCAGGCCTACTCTATTACCATGGTGGGAGGGGAGGGGGGGTGCCTATCTTCCCAATAGCAGAGACAGGGAGCAGGCAAAGAGGGCAGGAGTTTGTGGCCTCGCTCTCTTCTTGGAGTAGGATAGCAAGTGGTGTGAGTGTGTGCCTCACAGTGCAGGGTAGAACATTCAGCAGAAGGGACAGGGGGCCTCGGGACATGGCGGGGAGGAAGCTGCAGTCTTGTCTAGGAAACCCTGTGTAGCCGCATCCACTGTGGCCCAGGAATGACTGTGGGGCACTGGTTGGGGGAGCTGTCTATCAAGTTGGGCCCCACAGCCTGTGCATGGAAGGCAGGGAGCTGGGGATCCCCATGTGTCCTGGTGAGAGAATGGTGGACAGCTGGGCGGACAGCTGGAGCTGCTGAAGCCTGGGGTCCAGGAGGGGAGGCCGACAAGAACAAGGGCCGTGGTGATGAGAGTTCTCAGTGGGGTCACGGTCAACAGCCGGGTGTGCCATTCCTGACAAAAGATAAAGAAAGAGGATAGATATGGTCCAGGCACCAGACCAGCCTCTGGTGGCAGAGCCCAGCCTAGAAGGGCTCCGTGTGTACTGGTCACGCTTGCATTCTTTGCCACCAGAGCAGTAAAGCCTGCCTGTGGTGCCAGATGCCATCTTGGGAAGGAGGAGGGAGAGGGAAGGAGCGGCCCCGTTGGAGAGTTGAACTTTGAACTTTCTGACCATTTTCCAGGAGGAAGGAGTTTTAATCAGAGAGTAAATAGGCAGGGTTGAGTCCCTTTTCTCTGCTTTCTTCTCTTCTTAGAACTCTCACATGAACCATATAGTGGCTCCCACTCACCTGCCTCTGTCCTTGCTCACCTCGCCATCTTCCCCACCACTACCTGAGTGACCCCGGGAAAGCACACATGCTGGGCCTCCATCGCTCACTTGTGTAGGACCCTGCAGTGGCTCCCAGGGCCCTCAGCTGAAGTCCAAGTTCTGGAACTCGGCTTCCTAACCTCCCTCCACAACCCTGCAGCAGATGTACAGTAATAAGTACATCTCTGAGGGATGCCTCTGCCTGCAGTCTTCCCTCAGCCTGGACACCTAGCTGATCTTGCCCCTTGTTAGGGCCCTGGCCCGGGCATCACCACTCCTGGGAAGCTCCCCATCTCTCCTCGGTGCAGTGGCTCACAGCGCATTCCTCAGGTAGCCCTCACCACACTGCCTGACTGTCCTTTATTGCCAGCTGTCCCAGCCTCTACTCAGTGAAGGTATGCAGGACTAGGAGAGGTTTGTGGACTGGAAACCCAGGCTCGGCAGCTGTTATTTGCTTACGCTGTCATTGTGGTGTTTACATATAAATGGATACTCCTAAGTGAGGACCTGATAATGATTTGCTCTTTTTGGAAGGTAAATATTCACCTTTTTCACCTACTCTTAGTTTTCTTAGTTCCTTTATTTTGAGGACAAATGCAACAGTAAATGTTAGCCTACCGTGTTTGATCACAAATTCAGAATTGATGAAGTCTGAATTAGTGAGTTTTAATGTATATTTTTTCATAGTCTTATGAGCTCCACTGTAATTATGTGGTCTAGTTTCAAATACAGCCAGCTGCCAACTCTTATCTTGATGCACTTTTATTACAGACAGAAGAAATGTACCAGACTTTTATACAGTGAAGGGAGCAAAAAGCATCATTATCCAGGTGAAACTGAAGAGCACCTTCTCAGTAGGCTGAAGAATTATTTTTATCGGGTGTTCATTAGGCTGTCCTCTGTGCTGGAGAGCAACGTGAAATTACCCAAAGGATGGGAAGCAGACAGGGAGACATCACAGGCTTTCCACTGTATTCAGAGCCTCAGAAACCGAATGTAGATGTAGGGGATTGAAGGCATGGTTCTAATTCAAGATGGCAGAGAAATGCACTGAGCTCTAGTACAGATACTGGGCTTTTGTTTCTTATAAGTACCGTCATTGCAGAGAAAGCCAGAAAATGTAATCAAGGTTTATAAAGCAGGTCATTTATTTGCCAATAATGTGTAATGTGTGTATATGTCTGTATTCATTAGAGTTCTCCAGAAATACAGGACCAATAGGATGTGTGTGGTGTATACATATATGTGTATAAAATAAAGATATTTATTATAAGGAATTGATTTACATGATTATGTAGGCTGACAGATCCCAAGACCTGCAGCTGGAGAACCAGGAAGAGCTGATGTTTCCGTTTGAGTCCAGAGACGGGGGATGGTCCTTGTCCAATGAGAACACATTAGACAGAAAGAATTCTCTCTTATTTGGGGGAGGGTCAGCCTTTTTGTTGTCTTCAGGCCTTCAACTGGTTGGATGAGGCCCACCCCCATTCAGGAGAGCAATCTGCTTTATTCAGTCTACCAATTCATATAGTCATCTCATCCAGAAACCCTCACAGACACACACAGAATAATGTTTGGCCAAATATCTGGGCACCCGTTGGCACAGTCAGGTTGATACATAACGTTAACCATCACAGTGTCTGTGAGTGATCGCACAGTCCAGAATCTCTGTAGTGATTGCAGTTCCTCATGCTCCGTGCACAGCGATAGTAATGAAGGCCCTCTGTGAATTCCTAGGCAAGCCTGGGTGTGTTGGGGGTGAAGAGAAAGTCTGGCATGCCTCATAGCTTTCTGTTTAGACCATAGCTTCTTAACCTTTGCACTATTGACATTTTGGGTCAGATAATTCTTTATTGTGCATCACAGGACACTTAGCAGCAACCCCTGACCTCTACCCACTAGATGCCAGTAGCATGTACCTAGTTGTGACAACTATAAACTTTTCCAGACATCGCTGCATGTCCCCCTGGGAGGCAGTATAGCCCTTGGTTGAGAACCACTCTCTGGGCCATCCCCTAACTCCCTTTACTACTTTGCGCTTAGGGTGTGTTTGGGTGCCATCTACTACCATTTGAAATCATCTCCCAAGACCTGCTGCCACCAGACCCTGCCAGCAGAGACCACCAGAGCATCTCCTCCACCTTTACCATCCTTCTGAGGAAGTTTACACCATGGTCTAATTAATAGGTAGGAAATGCAATCAAATCTTATATGAAAGGAGATAATAAGATCTCTCAGCCAATTTTCAACTTCCAGAACTGTTCTCATTTACCAGAAATAAAATCATAATGTGACTCCTGTTTAATGGGGGAGGAAGTTTGGCCTAAAGTAGCACGAGCTTGTAGCCTCCATTATGTATCTTCAGGTTACCCAATTCTTTCTTATGCCAATACAGATATTCTGTTGAGTCTTTCTAGTGATTTTTCATTTTAGTTATTGCACTTTTAAACTCTAGTATTTCTACTTGGTTCTTTTTTTATAATTTCTGTTTCATTATTGATATTCCTTAATAAAACCATTCTTGTACTTTCCCTTAATTCTTTAGACATGGTTTCCTTTAGTATTTTGACCATATTTATAAATAGCCAATTTAAAGTCTTTGTTCAGTAAGTCTACTACATGGTCTTTCTCAGGGACAGTTTCTATTGACCACTTTTATTCCCAGGTGTGAGTCATTTTTTCAGTTTCTTTACATATCATAGTTGTTGTTTTTTTGTTATTGAAAACGACATTTCAAATAATATAATGTGGTAACTCTGAAAGTCAGATCTCACCTTCTCCTGGGTTGTTTCTGTTTGTTTATTGACTTTTCTTGATTAATTATGTAAGTTCATTATTCTTTGTCATGTGTGGCCACTGAAGTTCTGCTTGGTTAGCTTAGTGGTCAGCTGATTGGACATAGATTTCTTTAATCACCCAAATCAGTAAGTCTCCCAGCCTTTGCCAAAGGGACCCTGTGTTTGTGTTGGAGTATGTTTGCAATGCTCTGGCAGTCAATTTACACATCTGTCTTAGCCTTTCCTTCTTGTTTGCTCAGTGCCTGGAGGTTCATCTACACACAAGAGATTAGAGTCTTTTTAGCTCTTTCCTGAGCATACCAGTATGCACAGCTCTGTCTGCACACAGCCCTGTACATGCATGTGGCCTTGTAGGTTCCCAAGAATATATTGGAGCTTTTTAAAGCTTCCTATGGACATCGTATTCCCCAGGATTTCCTTTGAAATCTTTTGATCAACATCTTATTATCTCCATCTAGTAATTCTTTCTGTTGCCTTTTCTGGGCCCCATTCTGTTCTTTGCACTCCCAACTTGAGCCCTGTGCACTTCCCAGATTGACATGGCTCATGGCTCACTCTCTATATGAGATCATTTATTGACTTGCAAGTCTCCCTTACTAAATTATGATGCTCATGGAGAACGGTGGTCAATATTTTTTTTCCTTTTATAGATGAAGATGTGTAATACACTTCCAGATGTTTGTAGAACAAATGAATATTTATGGACTCTGTAACATAAGGAAAATTCCTCATTTATATGATGTGTGGCATTTACTATGTTGCATTTAAGGTTCTCATTTGGCACTTAGGATAGTATTTCTTTTTGGATGAACCTTTCTTTGCAACTTCCACCTATCAGGCTTGCATTTGATGTGCAGGAGTTATTTATATTCTTGACATGTGCTGAGTATCCTCTAGTCTTGATGCTGGTTTGACAAAGCTGCTGGCTCTGAGTTCAGTGGAGCTGACCTTTTCAAACCAAGCTATATCTGTTACTAAAAAGCTTGAAAATCATTTACTGGGAAGTAAAGACTTGTTTATTGGGACATTAAACATATCTGCTTCACATTCCTGAGTATAAGCCCACCAAGTGGATATGAAATGAAACTGACATTTGTTTTTAGAAGTAAAGATGATATTTATATAATCTAAGATGTGGGTTAGAATCAGCGGTCACCAACCATTCAGACCTCGAGGACCACTGATTGGTGAACGCTGGGTTAGATAATGTGTGAGCCTTTTAGGTAGATTGGAATGAATGATGATGCTGGGAGGCTAGCAGCATGGGATGTGCCAAAGCAGAGGGGTGGGCAATAGAAAATGGGGGCACCTAGACTGGTCAGGGAAGCCTTTCTAGAGTAGAGATGGATCCTGATTTGGGGAAACTGTGTAAGTGACATGACTAAAGGGAGACCTACAGCGTACAGTTCTTGGAGGGACTGCAGGTGATTTTGCATAACTGGGTATTGCCATGCCCAGGGGGCACTGCTGGAGAGCTAACCCCTATCACTCAGATAGGAAGGGTTTAGGACAGGGATGGCGAACCTATGACACGCGTGTCAGAGGTGACACACGAACTCATTTTTTTGGTTGATTTTTCTTTGTTAAATGGCATTTAAATATATAAAATAAATATCAAAAATATAAATCTTTGTTTTACTATGGCTGCAAATATCAAAAAATTTCTATATGTGACACGGCACCAGAGTTAAGTTAGGGTTTTTCAAAATGCTGACACGCCGAGCTCAAAAGGTTTGCCATCACTGGTTTAGGACCTCAAGCCAGGAAGTATTGTCTTTTCCTGTTCCCAGAAATCCTCTTTAGCAAAGTTCAGTTCTTCCTGCTACCTTTACTTTGTCCTGAAAGAGGGAGGAAGGGGACACCTGGCACAGACTGAATAATGTGCAGGGATATGGATGCCAGGATGGGTTGGGTCAGGTTGCATCAGGCATCATAATTCCTTTCTAAGTTAATAGCTGACATGGCACAGAATTCTCAAATGATGCGGATAGGCTGATGTTTTCATTTAGCCTGGGCTAAGCCCGAGTTTCACAAGAGATGTTTCCTCCTGGCTGTAGGACTGCTGTAAGGTTGGTAAAGCTTTTTGTTATAGTTTTTAATTTCCTCTCCATTTTTAGAAATACTAATTTAAAAGGGTATTCTAACCAGTATTCATGTCTTTTTTCTAAATCCTATAAATGAAGGAAGACAAAAGAAACTAAAACATAAACTCGAATGCAAATTCTAAGTAGTTGAAAAAAACCAGTGTTTTTCGTCTGCCTTACTCCTAGTTAACATGCATATTTTCCACTGAAAATTCCAAATTCCAGCTTTTATTTATAAGCTTACTTTCCACAGAAACCTGTATGAGCTCCTTGAGCAATAGGGGAATGTGATAACAGGCGTTTCTGTGGGTATCAGCAGAAGCTGATACGATAATTGGGCGATATTCTGACGGATAGGTCTTTTAGTGTGAAATGAACAATGTCATGTCTTCGGGTTTTCGGATCTTGATTCCTGCCAAAGAAATGATAACGCTGATATTCTAGCTGAGGATTTTATTCTCTCCAGCCTCCTTTCTTGTGTAGGTGGGCTGTCAGACCTGCTGGAGATTTACCGGGATTTAAGGACACATGCCCTGGGGACCTCCAAGTGCTCTGTAGCTACCAACTGCGCTGGAAGCCAGCGAGAGTTCATCTAATCCAAGAAGCCGATAACTTTGGGGAGGGCAGAATGTACGCTGAGAAGCCCCATGGAGGGAAATTCCAGGGCGTATGCTTGAATGTGTGCCAATTATGTTAGATCTTGTGGGTTAGCCAAAGGCTTCAAGTGTATAAAACTGTTTGCAAGTTGGAATGTCAGTCACTTTAATTTTTTTAAAAATGTGGGTTTGTGATTCAAGTTCAAATTTGAAAACAGCATGGACTTTGGACTGTTCTTTAAAAAATGTTTCATACACATGGGGGGAAAGATTTGGTCAGTGCGATTGCTTCTTCTAGTGACCTTCTGAGCAGCAGGGTAGGATGGTGAACAGGTTAGGAACATAGATTCGGGAGTCAAGGACCATTTGCTAGTGAGTTAAAGAAACGGAAGTGATAAAAAGAGCGAAAAGCAAAGTGGAAAATTTATGGCAGAGATAAAAGGGTATTTGGTGGCATTCTCAGGCAGTGTTGCAGCAGGCCACCAAGATCAGCAAGCTGAATGTTAATAGCATTCCCAGGAGAGTGACTCTGACATTTAGTATTGGTCCAATCAGCTGTGCCCAGTGGTGTCACCACATCTGCTCTGGGCCATTCCTGTGAAACACCCTTGAAGGTGAAGGGATGAAGGTTAGTGAGTACCCCTTGCTCCAAAGAAAAGTCACAGTGAAAGCATATTTCATATGTGTGTGTTTTTTCTTCCCAGGCCAACTGCCTTCCACCCCCCACCCCCACCCCATACCAAGTGCCTTAAGTAGGAGAGTCCCAATATTCAGATTCCTTTGTAGGAATAAGACATTTCTCTTCAGATCTAGCCATGGCCAAAGAGGGAAGCCTCAGAAGTATTTATCCTTTGTCACTTTTAGGACTTCGGATGTTCCAAGTTAATCTTTTTACTCTTCTCTCTACATTAGGTGTATCATCATCACCATCACCATCACCATCATCAACACACACACACACACACACACACACACACTGGATCTGTAAATATCCCATTCAGTCTTTTGTCCTTGATCTTTCTGTTCTAGGTACCTTTCCAGAAAGTCTCTTGTGTAGACATTGACCTTTCATGATGAACCTTCATATATGGATTTAATATTCTTGGAATTCTGGCTTTTGTTCATTTGCCAGGTTTGTGCTAACCAGTGTCCTGAAAAAGTGTCCATATCCTTCCTCATGTTAGTTATTCTAGTCAGGAATAGTGTGGACTGTTCTACCTTTGTTTTGGTCTTCTAACTTTAAAGTTGTATACATTTGGTTTCTTTTTTGAAGTCATCATCTTCTAAACGTCATCTAACTCGGTAGCTTCTTATGATAATCACATTAAAACACAACTAAATCAGTTCAGTAATCATATTAGAGTAACTGCTGGGGTTTGTCACCATGGGATGGACTTACTGCAGTATTTCCCAGATATAGTCATTTTTTTGGATGTGAAGAGGTAGCTGTTATCAAGGAACGAGGTATCTGAAGAGAAATTCATTTGGGAAATGCAGGGTTCAACAAAATCAAACTGGTTCTTCAGTGACAGACGTCTCAAAGGCTCTGATAAGCTTCTGTGCATATTGTGTGTCCCCAAGAGAGCAACCCAGTTGGCAGCATTCCTCAAATTCATTCAATTGCGGAGCTCCCCTTTCTCAGACCGCTTGTGGGAACACTAACCTGAGAAGCACACATTAGGGACATGGGGATATAATTAAATCTTGACGTTGTATTAATTTTCTCATTAGTTGCTTTTAAAATGCATTCTCTCTGCTGCCATCTTCGTTGGGTACACATCAGAGCCATCCGGAGGCAGGCGCACTGGTGTGGAAGTCAGGGGCATCTGAGCCTGTGTGTTTGTCTGGAAAATCACTCCTCCTGGGCTTGCAGTCTGTCCTCTTTCAATGAAAAAAAATCACACCCAAGTGACCTCTGACTCACGGGCATTGAGGCTCCTCCAGCTCTCAAGATGCTATTTCTCTTGTTGCTCAGGGAATCTGATTGTGTTTATTTCAGAAAAGGGAAGAAGCTTTCACCATTTCCCCCCCAAAAAAGATTTCCTCGTTGCTCTCTGACTTGTCCATTTAGAGCCACTGTATGTATTTTTTTTACAGAAACCGTTTCTCTCTCTTGGGCTCAGATTCTTCTTCTTAGATTTGATATGATCAAAGCTGCCACTTCAGTCTTACTAACTGGGAATCTCAGAATCTCATTTCGAGTTCTCAGAAGCCAAACACCAGTGAAGTAAAGTGAAGGAGACAGACGTGCCACCTTCTGAGAAACTCCAAAGTGCCATTATTACCGTTAACAGAGTGTTTTAAAGGAAGAACTCAGCCTGCATTTTCACGGTGCCCTCTCATCTGTTTCTTCCTAACCTTCCGAGACTACAAGATGGTGATTTATGAAGCTTCCCTCTTACTTTTGCAGCCCATGGTGGAGTCTGACTTCTAAGGACCAGCAGGTGCCCTAGGTTCTCTCCCTGTCCCCACCTCCCCCTCCCCCACCCCCCACATCACTTGGGCAAAGTGGACCAAAGATTTGCTTTTGACAAATAGCATTAATTAAAAATTTTTAATAGTTGAAATTTTTGTTGTGATTTGTTGGTTAAATCTTGAGATTAGTTTGCATCATACAGTCATGAGGTTTTTAATTACTTAACAAAAGACTTTTAAGGACTGAGACTGTTCTGTCCTCTATGACTGTTGCCATTATTTGGAGATTATAATGGCAGATCACCTTCGTCCGATTAGCAGCCAAATACTGGGATCTCCTGTTCTTAGCTGTCACACGCTAGAAAGAGAGGGCAGGGAACTGTGGGCCTCAAATTTGACAATCTTGGAGTGAATGTGTGGCCCCGGAGCCAGACCGAGGCACTGTCAGACCCTGCCTGTCGTTTGTCATTTGTTTTAGTCAAAAATGTAACTATGAGCCTGCATTTTCTCATATGTAAGAGGTGGCTCAGGTAGTGATTGCCTATAGGATTTTGTGGGAGTTGAGAATATTAAATGTTATCCTATATAATAAAAGCTTAATATACTAAGTGTCTCTTAGTCTGGTGTTCAACCAATCAAAGTGTAATATGCTAATGATATGCTAAGGCCGCTCAACCGCTCACTATGACGTGCACTGACCACCTGGGGGCAGACAGTCGATCGGTCAATCAGTTGCTATGGTGTGCACTGACCACCGGGGGCAGACACTCTGACCAGTAGGTTAGCTTGCTGCTGGAGTCTGGCCAATCAGAACTGAGTGAGATGGGCCGGACACGCCGTCGAGCCCTCCTGCAGTACCCAGCTGGCCAACCTCCCACGTCCCTCCCTTCCCCGGTTCCGATTGTGAACTGGTGGGGTCCCTCGGCCTGGCCTGCACCCTCTCGCAATCTGGGACCGTTTCGGGGATGTCGGAGAGCTGGTTTCGGCCTGATGGCGGAATGACCGGTCATTATGACGTGCACTGACCACCAGGGGGCAGACGCTCAATGCAGGAGCTGCCCCCTGGTGGTCAGTGCACTCCCACAGGGGCAGTGCTGCTCAGCCAGAAGCTGGGCTCACGGCTGGTGAGTGCAGTGGGCCGTGGCGGGAGCCTCTCCCACCTCCGCGGCAGGGCTAAGGATGTCCGACTGGGAGCGGACCTAAGCCGGTAGTTGGACATCCCCCGAGGGCTCCTAGACTGTGAGAGGGCACAGGCCAGGCTAAGGGCCCTCCCCGCCAAATGCATGAATTGGTTTAAGCTGTCAGTCAGACTTCCCCTGAGGGCTCCCGGATTGCAAGAGGGTGCAGGCCGGGCTGAGGGGCACCCCTTGAGTGCATGAATTTCATGCACCGGGCCTCTCGTATATATATGAAAAGCTAAAGCATCTGGAACATAGCAGGTGTTCAACAAATAATGGTTAAAATCATTATCATCATTTTTATTATAATCAGATATTCCTTGAATAACATTTCAAGTTTTTGCTTTAGTTATCATGTCTCCTTTAGGATACCTGATGTCAAATATTTGCTTTAATTATAATGAAATTAGATGACTTTTGTTTAGTGTTAGGTTTATTTTACTTTATATGCTTGTGAAAGATACAGACAAAAGTGCATGTAACTTGAAACTTTTAATAATGATATTAATAATAGTAAGTAGCAGCTGCCGTACCACTGTCTCGCTAATGAGGTAGAACTTCACTGATAGCTCTGAAACCCCTACATGATTATCTCCAACCAAATCCTCTCCTCTCAGAGGTCCCATTTTGTTCTTTATAGTTACCACCTTTATTCTTAAAAAATGTATATTTTTGTCTTTGTGTGCTTTTGAGCTTCCTGTAAAAGGAATCATACTGTATGCATACTGTACATGCAGGCACATGTGGTGTGCTTCTCTGTCTCAACATTAGGTTTTTAAGACTCATTCCTGATGATGAATAAACTTACAATATGTTCTTTTTCACTGCATTAGAGTATTCCATTGTATGAGACAAATATACACTATTTGTTTATCCTTCCTCCTGTTTATGGATGTTTGAGGTCATTTCTAGGTTTTATTTATGATGTTTTAATTTATTTTGTGCTATTTTGAATGTGACTGCTATTAATACTCTTGTGTTAGGTTGAAGAGTGTAAAATAGCCATTTTTACAGGTGAAAATAGTACAGACTTAGAAATTTTATATGATTCCACCCAATTGGTGCATATTTTTTACAAGAGTATATCTGAAGAATATACCTAGATGTGGCAGAAATGCTAGTTCATAGGGCACATGCATCTTCAACTTTGAAAATGACACCTAATTGTGTTATGAAGACACTAGAGGCCCGGTGCACGAAATTCATGCAAGAGTAGGCCTTTCTTCCCCCAGCTGCCGGCACTGGCTTCCCTCTGGCACCCGGGACTCGGGCTTCCCTCCAGCTGCTGGTAGGCATCTGGGACCCAGGATTCCCTCGCAGCCCTGGCTTTGTCTGGAAGGTCGTCTGGAAGGATGTCCAGATGGATGTCCAGTCTAATTAGCATATTACACTTTTATTATTATAGATTGTACCAATTTGAACCCACTATCTGAAAACTGCCTTTGTCCTGGCCTCTGTCAACACTTGATGAAGACTTTTTCTTTCGGTGGGTGTGAAATGAGGTTTTAATTTGCAGTTGTGTAACTACCAATGAAATTACACATTGGGTGCTGGCCATTTTTTAAAAAAATATATATTGATTTTTTACAGAGAGGAAGGGAGAAGGATAGAGAGTTAGAAACATTGATGAGAGAGAAACATCAATCAGCTGCCTCCTGCACACTCCCTATTGAGGATGTGCCTGCAACCAAGGTACATGCCCTTGACCGGAATCGAACCTGGGACCCTTGAGTCCACAGGCCGACGCTCTATCTACTGAGCCAAACTGGTTAAGGTGGGCACTGGCTATTTTTGTTTCCTCTGTACAACAATGTGAAAGTGACTTTGGACCTGGGTAACGGGTAGAGGCTGGATAGCTTTGAGGTACATGCCAGAAAAAGCCTACACACTCTTGAAGGACCTATAAGTAGAAATATGGATGTTAAAGGTGATTGTGCTGAGGCTGAGGAAGAAAAGGAGAGCTGTAGAGAAAGGGTCTATCAACTTAGAGAAAACATACATCATCACGCGCAGAATGTTGGTAGAAATGTGAATGTTAAAGCTGGGTCTGGTGAGATCTCAGAAATGAGGAACATGTTATTGGAATCTGGAGGAAAGGCAGTCCTTGAATAAAGTGGCAAAGAGCTTGGCTGAATTGTGTGTAGTGTTTCGTGAACGGTAGAACTTGTGAGAGATGAAATTGGATATTTGGCTGAAGAGATTTCTAAGTAAAGTGTTGAAGACATGGTCTGGTTTCTCCTTGCCGCTTATAGTTAAATGTGAGAGCAGAGAGTTAAATTAAAGAAGCAGTTGTTCAGCAAAAGCAACCAGAACATGCAGATTTGGAAAGTTCTTAGTCTGTCCATGTTGCAAAAATGAGAACATCAAGGGTGTGGCTGGACAACCAACTTGCTAAAGGGATGACACAGATGACTGAGGGATCCAATCGACTATTTCAGCAAAAACCAGGGATGGAGATTCAGTATCCAGGAAAGATGCTCAGAGGACCCTCTGGTCTGGTGGCTTGGCCCCCATGAATTGCATTGGATGCCAACAAAGCTTTTGAGAACTGGTATGAACAGAAACACTGCCAGCTTAGACTCAACAGACACAGGATGAAGTGAAGGCAGGCTGTTGGACTTCTGAGATTCTACAAGATGAGCCCATAGAGCCATCTAGCTACAAACGTGTTCTTTTTTCAAGAAAAGAGAAGAATGATCCAACAGGCAATTCAGAGGTCTGCAGGGCTGCCACTGTGCCCATGGTCTGGGTGGGTGGAGCTCTCTCCTCCTCAGTTATAGAGGGTGGGGCCATCTCCTGGATTTCAGCAGGCCAAGCACTGTGGCTGCACCCAGGGCCAAGGGTGGGGCAGCCACCCTCGTGGGCTCAGAAGGCAGGGCCACCTGGTGGGCACGAAGATAGAGCATGGAGCCAAAGAGGATTTGTGCTGCTTTCAGACTTGCTTGAGACCCAGTACCCCTTTCTTCTTTCCAATGTCTCCCATCTAGAATGGGAGTATCTGTCCATTGGCTGCCCCACCTATTGTTATTTTGGAAGCAGATAACTTCTTACCTGGTTTCATTAGAAATGTACCTTATCACTGGAAAAGAATTTTCCTTGAATGAATCATAGCTCAAGTCTCACATATACTTTAGATGATATTTAGATGAAATCTTGGACTTCGAATTGATGCTGGAATAGGTTAAGACTTTGGTGGATCTTGGGATGGGGTGAATATATTTTGCATGTGAGAAGGATATGGATTTGGAGGGGGGCAAAACATGGATGCTATGGGCCGGTTAGATCACCCCAAAATCCGTATGTTGAAGTCCTAACCCTACTTCAGATTGAGACTGTATTTGGAGATAGGATATTTAAGAGACAATTCAGTTAAAATGAGGTTGTTAGGGTTGACACTAATCTAATATGACTGAGACCCCTAAAAAGAGATATTTAGACACAGACATTATTAGAGAGAAGACCCGATGAGGACACAGGGAGGAGACAGATATCTATAAGCCAAGGAGAGAAGCCTCACAAGAAATGAATTCTGCCAACATCTTGATCTAACATGTCTAGCCTTTCGGAACTGTGAGAAAATAAATTTCTCTAGTTCCAACCACCTAGTCTGTGGTACTCTGTTATAACAACCCTAGCAAACCCATACACCTACCTACATGCCAGTACCACTCG
Source organism: Myotis brandtii (assembly GCF_000412655.1). Taxonomy (NCBI): domain Eukaryota; kingdom Metazoa; phylum Chordata; class Mammalia; order Chiroptera; family Vespertilionidae; genus Myotis; species Myotis brandtii. Next base: position 1,959,423 of record NW_005354756.1, on the reverse strand, counting down.
GTCTTGATTAATGTAGCTTTAAGGTAAAAACATCCAGTATTGAGTAGAGGTCATGAGAGTAGACATTCTCTCCTTTTTCCTGATCTTAGGGGAAAGCCTTCAGTCTTTTATCATTGAGTATGATGTCAATTGTAGTTTTTTATTGTTTTTATTTTTTTAATGACCTTTGTATGATTGAGGAAGTTTCCTTTAGTTTATGTTTGCATAGGATTTCTATCATGAATGGGTATTGAATTTTGTCAAATGCTTTTTCTGCATCTCTTGAAATGATTATATTAGTTTCCCCTTTTATTCTGTCAATGTGCTGAATGACACGATTGATTTTTGCATGTTGAACCAACCTTGCATCACTTAGATAAAGCCCACTTGGTCATGGTATATAATAATTCTTTTGAAATCTTGCTGAATTGGTCCACTAATATTTTGCTGAAGATGTTTGCATTTCTGTTTATGCTGGTCTTCAGTTCTGGGCTATTTGCTAGAATTACTTATTTGATTTCATCCCTGGATGCAGCCATTCATTAGATATGTAGTTTCCGTAATTATTAGCTATGCACTGCTGGTAGGTGTTTCTTTGAAATACTGTCTTTTCTCCTGCTGGAAAATGGCTAAATAAGATTTTAGTATATATGTATTTTTCCTTTTGCAGAAGAGAGTTTATTGATTTCTAGTTTATATTTTATAGTCATGTGATGAAAAGTTCAAGGATATACAGTGTAAATAGGATATTTTTTAAGTACTATAGTTTATTTTATTTTGCAATCGCATATGGTACTTAGAGTATAAAACTTCAAACCATAAAATTTAGATTTTGGGGATATTACCTTCATAGAAATCCACACCAGGTCTCATGTATCTTCACTTTGTTGAGGAGAATAACTTGTTTATTTCTAATTAAGTCAGGATGAGTGAAACCAGCAGATGATCATTTCCTTTTCTCTGCAGGCTTGCTGAAGTCATCGGTAAATGTTTGCTGAGTATGAGAGCGCAGCAAGATACTACCTTATATAAACACTGCATTTAATTTTGTTTAATCACAAACTTGGTAAACTTTATCCATCGATCATTTTTATCTTCCCCTCAATTTGTGGTCTCTCCTTGGTTTTTTCAGGTCTTGTTTTCTCGGCCGCGTTTGGCATTGAATCATGGGGAGGAAGCTGGACCTGTCCAGTCTGACTGATGATGAAACCGAGCATGTCCTCCAGGTGGTCCAGCGAGACTTCAATCTTCGGAAAAAAGAAGAAGAACGGCTTAGGTGAGATGCTTCTGCTGCCTCTTGGGTGCCATGAGCCGTATGTGGACGAGTGAAAACAGGTTTCCCGAGAATGTTCCCTGCTGCCAGCTCTGAGCTCAGAAGTCTCTATGTCACATCCACACACGCTTACGTGTGTTCAAGAAGAATACCCTTCCCTTTGTCGAAAGGCTTGCCAGCTTCATTGATGGGTATCACAGTGTTAGTTAAGACATGTGACTGTTCATACTCTCAAGCAAGGTTTCGTTTGGGCTACTCGCCCTGTCAATCATTAGCTGTAGAAGGGGTGGGGTTGTGATGACAGTGGCTGTTGAGCTTGCTCCTGGCTGTAGTTTTCCTGTCGGCTGGTACTATTGGAACATAACCAGGGGACTGTGAACAGTTCTTGGGAGAACAACAGTCATCCCTCTGCAGTCTTCTGTGAGAAAGCTCCCCTCCCGTGGTAGACCTGGTACAAAAGTGACCGTCTGGTTGGGGGTGGGATCATCTGGCCCCGCATCCTCCTCCTCATGTCATAGAGGTGGAAACTGAGGCCCAGAGGGGTGGGGTCTTCTGACTCCTGTAGTTGATAGGCCCTTGTGGAAAAAGTCTTGCCGCTCAGTTGGGTGGAGTGAAAAGGTCCGAGTGATAGAAATGAGGCCACGTGTTGGGCCTCGCGTGTTAGAACCAGATGGCAAGTCCGCATCAGCTCCCCTCCTCCGTAAATCTGTCCTCCCACGAGAGCCCATGGTTTGGTCACGGCACCATCTTCTTCCTGAGGCACTGAGCTCCAAACCTCAGTCTTTAAAAAAATTTTTTTTCAATTACAATTAGCATACAATATTATATTAGTTTCAGATGTAAAATGCAGTGATAAGTTATGAAGTGATCACAAACCTCAGTCTTCTTTCAAATATGTTTTTATTGATTTCAGAGAGGAAGGGAGAGGGAGAGAGAAATAGAAACATCAATGATGAGAGAGAATCATCGATCGGCTGTCTCCTCTGTGCCCCCAACTGGGGATCAAGCCTGCAACCTGGGCATGTGCCCCTTGACCGGAATCAAACCCGGGACCCTTCAGTCCGCAGGCCGATGCTCTATCTACTGAGCCAAATCGGCTAGGGCTGTATTGAGATGTTTAACATTTATTTGCATAGAATAATTTAGAGCAGTGATTCTCAACTCTGGCTTCACATTAGTGTCACCTGGGCAAGTCCGAATAATCCCGATGCGTAGGCCAGTGAAGTCAGAATCCCAGGGAGTATTTTTTTATAGCTCTGACAGTGATCATTGTATGTCACCAAGATTGAGAATCACTGATTTAGAGCAATGTCACCCAAACTTTAAAGTACATGTGAATCACCTGGGGATCTTGTAAAATGCAGATTCTGACTCAGTGGGTCTGGGATGGGGCCTGAGAGCGTCAATTTCTAGTAATGCTCCCGGGTTGAAACTGCTGCTGGTCTGTGGACCACATTTGAGTCCCCGAGATTTAGAGGAGTTTCTCTTGTACGTTTTATCTCCTTTGCACCTGGGCTTACACTCCCCTTCTCATTCCTGATGGTCTACTAGTACAGTTGTTCTTTTCTCTTTCTTTCTTTGAATATTTTTGTCAAATATTTTGGGGGGTATTTTATTCTTTTTTTTTTAAAAAGCAAACAGGCTAGCTAGATTTTACTTTAATTTGCTAATTCTACCCTTTCCTTTCTGCTTTCTGAACCATTAATTTCTGCGTTTATTTTTATCATCCCTTCCTCTTATTACACTGTTTACTTTTCTTACTCATTTCCCCCCTGGCTTTTGAATTGCTAGTTTAATTCTATCTATGCTTACTTGTTTAATGATGAAAAAATTGAAATGCAAGACTCTCCCTTCTATAGGCCTGGCTGCATGTCACAGAACACTGCCTCTAACAACACTTTCTAAACAGTGAGTGTGTAACTGCAGAGTTATTTGGGGGAGAACGACTTTTGTTTACACTTTTGTGATTAAGTTTTAGTTCTTTGTGATCCAAGAAAGTAAAGTTACCATTTAGATAGCTTAATAAGTTTTTAGAGCTATGTTGGCCTAATATGACTAAATTCTTGAGTGTTTCATGAAATTTTGGGGGGGGGGGTGGAGAAGGGGCCAAGAGGGAATATATCCTCCTAGATTACACAGTGCCATTTATTTCCATTTTGTCTTATTTGTGGGGTCACAGACATCAGACACCCCAGTTTGTAGTTAAGCCTGAGCAGATGCTCAGGGCCTGCTGGCCTCTGCTCTGTGTAGTTCCCACATTCTATGAGGAGCTGTAGGAGGGCAAGATTGCCTGATAACCCTTCCGTGGCGACCTGGGGTTGCGAGAAGCAGCAACAACACATTAAAAGTTCAGGGTCAGCCCTAACTGGTTTGGCTCAGTGGATAGAGCGTCGGCCTGCGGACTGAAAGGTCCCAGGTTCGATTCCGGTCAAGAGCATGTACCTTGGTTGCAGGCACATCCCCAGTAGGAGGTGTGCAGGAGGCGGCTGATCGATGTTTCTCTCTCATCGGTGTTTCTGACTCTCTATCCCTCTCCCTTCCTCTCTGTAAAAAATCAATAAAATATATTTTTTAAAAAAAGTTCAGGGTCACACAGTGACGGAAGTCCATATAAAAATGAGCATTTCTCTCTTCCTGTTTAAAAGAAAAAATAGACACTCGACCAAACAATACGTCTTCCAAGTGTATGTACAACCGCATTATTTTACGGTAAAGTCTAGGGAAAAGGATATAAACTTTTGCTGAACCCTTAGTATTCGTCCAACAATAACACACAAGCAATTAACACACTTAGGAATGTTTTTTTAGGCTCCATTTACAAATGATTCTCTTAGGTTTTATAATGACATGGTTCAATTGACAACAAAAGGTCTCCCCCTTAATTCTGTCTTTTAGTTACTCAATTCCTCCCCACAGTCTAAGCTACATGGTTCACATGTATGTATCCTTCCAGAGATACTTCATGCATATACAGAATCTCTCTCCCTCCCTCCTCCTCCTCCTCCCTTGCTCCTCCTCCCCCTCTCTCTTTGTGTGTGTGTGTGTGTGTGTGTATAAATTTAATTTTCGTCCCTTTTTAATAAAATGGTATCATCTCATTGTCCTGAACCTTATTTGTAACACATCTTGGAGGTCTTTGCACAGCAGTATTGAGTGCTTCCTTATTCTTTTTCATAACAACATAGCATTTCGTTGCCCAGGTGGACTATATGTTCCCAATAACTTATTGGTGTATAATTTAAACACTGTTACAGTTATAACCTCAAACACATTTCATTTCAAATGAAGTTTATTTGTCAGATAATTCTTAGAGATAATGAAATCGCTAAGCAATAGGCTGTACACATCTGTAATTTTGATAGCTATAGCCGAATGGCTCTCCATAAAGGAAATAATTTATATTCCCACCCAGTCATGTAACTACAGCATAATTTTCAATAGTTCCAAAGCACACTACATGGTCCTTTCAAGTTCCTATCCCCAATTTCTTTTTTGTGTGGTCTTGCCGGACTGTTTAGGATGGGAGTGTGAATAGTCGGATGGGCCCTGGTTTATGTCCTAACCCATCCTGGTGCCTCTGTATTTTCCCTAAAACACAAAACACACACTGTTGCTATAAAGCGTCATAAATTCAGGACACTGAAACGGTCAGGGTCTAGAGTCCATTACATTTGAGGGTCTCTACAAAGCCCATCTACTTGCTAACCTGCCAGCTAGCAGACAGCTGGTAAACCCTCAGTCCTATAAATCAACATTAATGAGAATTGATTCAACAGTTTCCAAGGACCTTATCTTATTGCTCATACAAGAAATCCCATCGGCACTTTCCCACACTGCCTAGATATTAAATAAGGCTTATGATGATTAAGTACCAGAAAAGTTAATTAAGAGGTAATTCCAGGGGAATGTACTGATCTCATAGGACAGTGGTCTTCTACTGGATAACTCAACAAAGGCGGAGTTATCAAACCTCAAGCACTAGGCAGAGGCCCCGCACCCAGCAGAGCTGTGCTGCCCCAGCCCAGCCCAGGTCAGCTGCCGTCACCGGGAGCTTCCTCCCAGCACAGGGGGGGCTCTTACTTCCACTTGAGCCTCAGGATCAGCTCTAAAAACAGGACCTCTGCGTGGCAAAAAGGACTTGAAACAATGATGAGGTGGCTGCCACTTGTCTTTCCTCATTGGATGGGGCCATCATCAAGCTTTAATAATATTCAACTAAAGGGTAGGGCTTATAAAAATATAAAACAAATGAGAATGTTGTCACAGATTAGGGTCTGCCATCAGAGCAATTTATGCCAAAAATTTAATGAGATAGAGCTTATCAGAATTTTCGAGAGAAAATTTCTAGAGCATGAAGACATGGTCTCAGTCACGGTGCCCTAGACGGGTCTATAGAGCACAAGAGTCCAAGTCATCAGAACTGAAAGTCTGCTCAGGTGATCATGTCAACATCATGCTCACAGAGCTGTTCCAGAGCAAACTAGTATCTCGTTTAATTTTCAAAACCCCACTGACCCCGTTGATGAAGTTACTAGCATATCTCAAATACAGGGGAAACTTGCTACTTCCTATTTCTATAAAATCCACAAATCTGAAAAGTCAGGCCTAAATGATCAATCCTAATTCCTAGTAGGCAGGTAAAACGCAGGGTTTCATCGGGGTTCGTAGAACAAATGTTTATTCCAGCGCAGCGTCCAGCACTTCCTGTTTCTGGTTAGTGGTGGTCCTTGGTGCCTTCCATGCCTGACACATGATGACCGGGTGACCACTTAGTATATAAATGTTTAACCACTGGGTTATACACCTGAAGCAAATAGAATATTGTACGTCAACTGTAATTAAAAAATATATTTTTTTAAAAATCCAGTGACGTGGCTCTCTTGTCATCCTGTCCGCACTTAACACACATTTCCTATTCTGAACAGACAGAGAGGTATAAATCCACAGGGCTGCTAGCATGGTTACGCGGCACGTGGAACTCGGCTCTGTTTGCTTACTCGGTGACAAACAGAGCCCTTGCCAGCAGCACTTGCCATAAAGAACTCAACACAGGGCGTGTTCACTTGGCTGCTGCCCACAGGTTTCAGAAGGAGCAAACATTGCATCAGAGAGCAAACACTGGCTGGGTGACTGGCGGGACCCTCTGGAAACCAACGCAGTAGTGTCTCCTTAGCCTGGAAAAGTTTCATTCCACACAGTGAAGCTATCACTCCAGTTTTCAGGATGAATTTTAAGGAGGATGATGGGAGAAGACGACAACATTTCGTGATATACAAAGATGTTCACTGCAGCATTCTTTATGCTATAAACATCATGAACAACCCAAATATCCAATAATCAAGGGATGGTTAGATTAAGATGCATTCATGTGATGCAATGATATGATATGACATTACAATAAACGTAACATAACAGCCATCTCTAATAACATTGGACACTGTTAAATATAATATTAAGTGGGGGGAAACTATATAGAATGCTGATTTTCTTTTTAAAAATCTGTCTATCTAGCCAGCTGGTGTGGCTCTGTAGTTGAGCATTGATCCATGAACCAGGAGGTCAGGGCACATGCCCGGGTTGTGGGCTCGATCTGCAGTAGAGGGCGGGCAGGAGGCAGCCAATCAATGATTCTCTCTCATCTTGATGTTTCTCTCTCTCTCTCTCCTTCTCTCCCTCCCTCTCCCTTTCTCTCTCTAAAATCAATAAAAAAAATATTGTTAAAAATAAAAAAAATAAAAATCTGTCTACTGTACATACACATTCACACATTTTTTTAAAGAGACATTTCCTCCATAATGGCACTTCTCACATCTGTTTTGCTTTCCACTGCCTCCTGTACAATCCTCAACATACACAAATGTGCTCACGCACACACATACACACATGCACACACATGCACATGCATACACAGATACACACAATGGTCCATGGCCAGATAGTAAGTTATATGTGGACAGAATCTTGTCCTTTTCCCAGTGCACAGCACTGCATACCAGCAGCTCAATAACTACCTTTCACGGTAGTAACTGATAATAAAGGTTAAGTATCTAAGGCAACTTACCACTGTTTTTACAGTGGTTATTTCTAAGGTGTGTGATTACGTATAGTTTTTATTCTCTTTAAACTTCTGTGTGCTTTTCATTGTTTCCTATATAGTTGCATGTTTATAATCAGCATTTTTTAAAGAAATGAATTTTAATAAGTGAAATAATACCCATTTGCTTCTGGTACATTCTTCTTCCATTGTTCAGTTTGATAAATATGTAAGTGTACACAGTTAATGATGTCTCAGTGTCCATCCAAGTAGAGTGGAACATTTGAGCGCTAAGAAGAAAGGATGTGCCACTAAAAAAGGAAATGATCAATTTCTGTCAAGACAAGTAAAGAAGTGGGGGCTAGTAATCTATAAACCCGATAGAAAATAAGACACACTATTGAAAAGAGAACAAAGCCAAGAACATGTTCTCCTTGTTAGCAAAAGGTCTAGTGCCACATTCAAATTCTTTTACTATAGTATCTACTTAAAAACACAATTCAGTAACCCTTTGGAAAATGGAGGTCAGTAGTATGTTTCTATAACCCTGCCTTTTCCTTCTTCATATCCTTGCCCATCTTACCCAGGGGACTTGAAAGTTTCAAATTTTACCTAGGACCTTTTGACTGTTTTATTTAAACACTAGCATATGTTCATCATAAAATTTTTGAGATACAGTAAAGGAAAACTATTCATAATATCATTACTAAAAAATAATCAATGACATTATTCTGTGTACTTCCATGAAGATTTATAAATATGTGATTCAGTTGTATTAAAATATATACACATATAAAATGTGTACTTTGCCCTAGCCAGTTTGGCTGAGGGGTTAGAGTGTCGGCCTGCAGACCAAAGGGTCCTAGGTTTGATTCCAATCAAAGGCATGTACCTTGGTTGCATGCTCCTCCCCGACCCAGGGCTCTGGTCTGGGCGCATGCAGGAGGCAACCAATCAATGTGCAACACATTGATGTTTCTCTCTGTCTTTCCCTCTCTCTTCCACTCTCCCTAAAAATCAATGGAAAAATATCCTTGTGTGAGGATTAACCAACCCCAAATAAAAAAAAAGTGTACTTTATCATATATATTTTAATGACTACTATCTATTATTATACATATATTACTCCCCAGTTCTTTAGCACTTCTACCTATCTTACAAAAGGAGGGGACTAATAAATTAGGGTAAATAAACTGATAAATAACATATGCATATATATGTGTGCATAGACAGTTTGCGTATATATGCGTATATTGATGCACATACACATACCTACTAATATATGTTATACACTCAAAGAGATTATCTTCTCCTTAATTCTACTTCCAGAATAGGTCTTATTTTAATCATAAAGACTTATAACCTCATTGCAACATGGGTTGTAACTGTTATTCATTTCATCGTATTACCCTGCCATTAATCATTATTTTTCCTGAATATAGGCAGCAAAAACATGAAAAAAGTATATTCTTTAGAAATTATAAATGAGTTTTTCTTTACAAAACTAATATAAGTAATTTACAAAAATTCTGCAAAATACAAGAAACTATAAACCCATGTAAATATCCTACAATCTAAGAAATCGCTATTAGCCCTTTTCTTGTTCTTTTTTAAAAAATTTAAGTATAGTTTGTACACAACATTATATTAGTTATATTAGTGTCAGGTGTACAATAGAGTGATTTGATATTTTTATACCTTACAATATGACAGCCCCACTGATTCTAGTTACTGTCTGTCACCATGCAAGTTATCACAATATTATTGACTGTATTCCCCTTCACTTTTTAAAATCCATTTTCCATCCTCCTGCCCTTTGACATATGAAAATATGTTCAACATCACTCATCATCAGAGAAATGCACATCAAAACCACAGTGAGATACAACCTCATACCAGTCAGACTATCATAAAAAAGTCAGTAAGTAACATGTGTTGGTGAGGATGTGGAGAAAAGGGAACCCCTGAACCTATTGCTTATTCTTTCTACTTTACACACACATGTTCAGATACATGCGTGTGCGTTATTAGATGCAGTTGCAGCAACCATAACATTTTATATATTGCTTTATTTTTTAACTACTCCTTGCCCATTTCCCTGTGTAGCTCCATACCCCCCAAGCATCTGCAGGAAGGGCTGGTCGTGCTGGAATAGTACCCACTCTGGTGGTTTCCCTGCCGGAAGGCTCTGCTGTGCGCTGGCTGCTCTTTTGCATTCCATCTGACGGAACTGGCCTCTTCCCTCAGAGGTTGGCAAGATAAGACAGAGCGATGAGCCCAGAGTGAGCAGATTTTGTGGCTCATTAGGACTTTTATTTATGGGGATTTCGAATTTGAAATCTGAAGCCAAAGTGAGATTTGGGGGCAATCTGCAGCTCTCTTAGGTCCAGAAATTACATTTTAAAATGGGCTCCACAATTGAATGGCTGATGTATGAGATTTTGTTAAGATATTTGACACGGGGGGCCCACAGAGAGCTGACTGAGCGGAGGACAAGGAGGTACGCCATTCCAGTGGTAGTTCCAGAGGCAGTAGGAGCCAAAGGCCCTGCCAACCTACGAGGCAGGTCACTACAAGGAAAAACCTACAATCCAGCTAGACAGGCAGGAGCTGGGCACTCGGCATGGGGACAAGAATCAGCCAGGGAAGTGGACCTGGGATCACACCCGAATAGTTGATGCACAATGGGAGCCCCTGCGTCAGGCAGGGACCCGGCGCACACGAGGGGCCCAGCTTTTCTGGGGACTCAAGCCCTCAGTGTGGTTTCCTAAAAAAAGGGCCCTCTAAGCTGGAGCAAGAATCTCCCATCTGGGAGAAGGAGCTTGTTATAAGTCACCTCGAGAATCAGAGCGGTTGTTGAGGAATTTCCACATGAAGGTATCAGCTCGGAGACTGGACCAGGAGAAGGGCCTGTTGGCTTCTGGCCACGAAGGCAGGGCCGGTTTGCGAGAACTGAAGAAGTTCACGGGAGCGAGGAAGCTGGAACTCCAACAGCAGGGCAAGGAAGAAAGCGAAACTCAGATTCCCACACTGTCTATCTGTGCTTATCACACTGTTTCGGATCACTTCTGGCTCCACAATACTGTACGTGCCTGAAGGGCAAGGAAGAAAGCGAAACTCAGATTCCCACACTGCCCATCTGTGCTTATCACACTGTGTTTCGGATCACTTCTGGCTCCACGATACTGTACGTGCCTGGATTACTGTGGCTGAAGAAAGGTGCTTTTATACCTGCTGTAAAAACAAACAACACTTTTCTCTTCCTTCTCTTTCAAGTCCTGAATTTTTTGCCAAAGAAATGCCTTCTGCAGCCAGAGGTCTGAGACATGGAGGTCATGCCAAGAATTGGTGCCACAGAAGTTTTATCAGAGCCCAGCAGGGTTGAACCTCTGACGCTAGCAGTGGAAAAGTAAATAAGATCAGGAACTTCGAACCACAAAGGCAACCTAGTAGAAAATTGTTACTAAAGAATTTGGGGTTCTGGGGAGAATGTATCCAGAATTCAGAATCTGCACATGAGTGCAGATTTAAAAGTAAAGAGAATTAGCATCCGTCCCTTTTTTCTACATCACAGCAAACTGGCAGCATCAAACCCTCCTGGCCATGTGTAAAGACAGATCCCTACAGGCAAGTAGGTGATAGCTTCCAATTTTATGGTGCCAGAGACAGTATAAAAGGTATAAATATGAGGTCATTCTAAACTCACATATTATTTCGAAGGCCATGACATACTTGATCAACCGTTAACTTCAGAGGAACATCGAAGGGTTGGTTCTGTCCTGAGATGCACAAAATTTCCATGGCGCCGACACGGTTCCTTGTGCTTTCCTTTCTAAACTGTACATTAAAGCCAGTACCAGCGTATTATCCTGGTACCACCTTCAGACGACAGAGATGACAATCCGATAGCAAAGGCCAATACAGATTAGGTAACTAAGACTTGGCTGGATCCTTCAGATACCTGAAAACCTCTGAGAGAAAAGGACGAGCCCCAAACAAAAGTGAACAAGCAAGCTTACTTGTTGGAACTATAAATTCCAAACTGCCTCGCCTAGCATTCCAAGCCAGTGCTGTCCAATAAAAATAGAATGTGAGCCGTATCTATCAAGTTTTCTTAGCAGTCGCATTTTCAAAAACAAAGAACCAGACAAAATTAATTGTAATTGTACATTTTATGTAAAATGTGATTTAGATACACTTGAATGCGTTTTCAATAGAAAAAATGTATTTATAGGGTGTGTGGCGTTCTTTTTCCTACTAGGTCTTTGAAATCCAGAGGGTATTATACTCTTAGACTCCACCTCAGTTTGGACAAGCCATATTTGAAGTGCTCAATGGCACATGTGGCAAATGACTACTGCAGTGTCCCAACTGTCCCCTCCCCATATCCCGACTTAAACCCTGCTACGTCCCCATCCCTGCACATACCCCAAGTCTTTGCAAGGACGGGTACCAGAGTTTCTAAGGTGGCCCTGATTTCACCCACTCTGTCACATGACGTCCGGGTGCCCCCGTTTTCAGTGCCGGGGGCAGGGTGCTGCCCTGGCTATTGGCCCAGCTATGAGGCACCAGTGCCTGGGTTTGGATTTATCCCTCACTATATGCAGTCAGAGCAAGTTATTCATATCTTTCCAGAGCCTTCGTTTACCGTTTTGGAAATAGACAACAGAGTTTTTCCTGGGGTTGCTGGGAATGTGAAGAGGTGGTATTCCTGGAATTTCACACTCTACTCAATGTGATTAGCAGTGTGGCAAAGTACTCTCTTCCTCCCCTGCCTCCCCGCCTCCCCCGCCCCCACGGGTCCTGATGGGGCTTGAGAAAACATGTCCTCTTTTCTTATTCTGTTGCCCGGGATGCTGCCTGCTGCCCAGAACTTTGTATCAATCCACTTACACAATCCGGTCTGTCTTTCAAGGATCAAATGGCATGCACCCTCCTCCAGGAAGTCTGCCTGTTCCTACCTGCCACCTCTGAGCTGGAAGTATTCCTGCGGATCTGCCTTAATGCTTTTATGTCTCACTCTCCATAGCATCCTAGTCATTCGCATCAGACTTAGCTCATCTTCTGCGCTCTCCCTCAAGGGTTAAGGCCCTTATTAAAATTGTGAACCCCTCCCTCTCTCTCCCCTCCCGCCACCGCCCCCCACCCCCTGCCTTCACATTTGTCCAGGAGGCTCCTGACATTCACAATATGATTTCAAAGCAAGCGAATGACTAACAGCTTTGGTTTAATATACTTGACTTTTTCGTTGTTAATAAATAAGGTCAGTAATAAATAGAAAGGAGACTTTTAAAAAATCATGTAAGGTCCCCTCTAGCTTTGAGATTGATACTCTGTACCCTACATTCCTCCCCACCTACAGGGCCCCACACCTGCCCTTCACAAGTGTCCAGGTTCCCTCCCAGTATCTCCCAGTTCTGACTCCTACCGGGCCTTCCCATCACAAAGTGACCCTCTGACAGGGCTGTGTCAGGCCCTCCACTCCACCAGTAAAACCACTGCTCTGGGCTCTGCGAGCTCAGGGCCCGGCCAGGTGACTGCCTGGCTCACCTGCTCTACCAGTGCAGAGGAAGGAGCCCCAGCCTTGTGGCCTCTCCCCGCTGAGGCAGCAGGTGCAGGAACCGGGTAGGTTAAGGCCACCGTGTCAGTGTGACATCTCAGAGCCCCAAGGGGCCAGGGAGGAGATGCTGGTCAGGTGCGTTCTGTGCACGCACAGTTATTTCATAAGCCGTGGGGCATGTTTATTCCAGCTGAGGAAAGACGAGGCGGGCCCATTTCAGGAAGGATGTCACCAGGAGTGCTTGTTAACTCATTAGAGCAGTTTTAACTGTCCAAGGATCACAGAGGACAGAGGCATTTTACTTCCTGAAAAAGAAACTTCTTTTTCTTTTTTTAAAAATATATTTTATTGATTTTTTACAGAGAGGGAGAGGGATAGAGAGTTAGAAACATCGATGAGAGAGAAACATCGATCAGCTGCCTCCTGCACACCCCCTCCTGGGGATGAGCCCGCAACCAAGGTACATGCCCTTGACCGGAATCAAACCCACGACCTTTCAGTCCGAAGGCCGACACTCCATCCACTCAGCCAAACCGGCTAGGGCAAAAGAAACTTCTTGAAAAATTCAGTTATTATAATACAGTTTTAATTTGTGTAAAAGGAAATGGGTCCTTTCCTTTTTGATAAATGGTGATTTCCTCAAAGGAGTTTCTGTATAACAGACTAGACACACAAATCTTTTCTGGTTTTGAGAGAGGCTTTGCTTCTACAGTGGCTCTTCCACACCCCTGGCAGGTCTTCCTCATTCCCTTACAACATTGAGACTTAACTTTTGGGGGATGGAAGATTGCCCCCCCCAACAGGTCATGCCAGCAAGTGAGGAATTGAAACCATTAGGGCAGCAAGTGCATCTTGTTCCCTTACTGAACAGGGGAAAGGCGTGTACACGCTACAGCTAGGACTGCAGCAGCCAACACTCTCAGGAAAGGACTAGGCAGGAAGTTCGCTGCCACGGTCTCATTCTCCTACCCTGGCCCTCCCTTCCTTCCCTGGGCCTGGCCTCGCCTGGGCCCAGCAGGCCTTGGCAGGCGTGAGTACACTGCCAGTTCAGCAAACCCTGACAATTAATGGCCAGTCACAGTTACGGGAAACAAGTCCATCAAATCTAACCCCTGCTCCCTCACAGACCAAGTCCATTAGAGCATCAGCGAATCTTTGGAAGTTATCCAGATGCGAACTATCTTCTTGCAAGCATATGATAAATGAGAGATTTTTAAAGCCTGTGGCTATCTCATTAAATGTCCCCAAGACTCAATTTGAACACCAGAGGACCGTGCAATTAACAGTCATTTTAAAAAGCACTTTTGTAAATGTGTAACATCACAGGGTGTAAATTATGATTCCAGTTCGTGTCTGAAGATCTTTCCTTTTTTTTAAAAAAATATATTTTTATTGATCTCAGAGAGGAAAGGATAGGGGGAGAGAGAGAAACATCAATGATGAGAAAGAATCATTGATTGGCTGCCTCCTGCATGCCCCCCACTGGGGATTGAGCCTGCAACCTGGGCATGTGCCCTGACCGGGAATGGAACCGTGACCTCCTGGTTCATGTCAGCACTCAACCACTGAGTCATGCTGGTTGGGCTAAGTCTGAAGATCTTCCCACAAGTGTCTTCTACTACCCGAGGGGCCAGATGACAGAAGAAAACCAGGAACCGGGCATCAGCAACCTCCCTTCCAGACTTTACCTGTAACCGCCTGTGTGCCCATGAGCCTGCTTCTTCAGCTGCCAAGTCAAGGGTGGAGGCATGAATGCTCAGGCCCCTCTTAGGTCTCACAAACCATATTAGTCCAAGTAATACCAGGCTATGTTGCTATAACAAGTAAACCCCCAAGGTCTGAGTGGCTTAACCCAACAAAGGTTTCTTGCTTCCTCACACAGAGTCCCTTGCTGGTCCTCAGAAACTCTCCTCCATCCAGTGTCTTAGGGACCAGGCTCCCTCATCTTCGATGTCTCAACACAGACTTACAAGGTTCCCACAGCAGGACTTTCACCCGGATTTCAGAAATTGTCCCCTAACTTGTTTCTCCACGGCTTCTCTTGCCTTTCCAGAATGACTTCCCCACAGAGCAGCCAGGGTGATCCTGTAAAACAGTTGTCAGATTGAGTCACTCCTGAACTCAAAAATTCTCAACTTACATTTTCTAATAGCCATACTACAGCACGAGTAAAAAGAAATAGAAAAAATTAATTTTAATGTTTTTCTTTAATCTCGTATATCCAAAATATTGGCATTTCAAAATATAACCAATATAAAAATTATCAGTGGGATATTTTACAATTTTGTACTAAATTTTTTAAGTCTGTTACACTTACAGTGCATCTCAGTTCAGAATTGCCACAGTATAAGTGCTCAGTAGCCACACCTGACTGGTGGCTATGGTATTGGTCAGCGCAGCTTTGGAATATTAACTCCGTGGGGCAAAGACTGGCTTTGCTCACTGTTTTATACCTAACACCTAGAACAATATAAGATAATGCTTACTATGCTAAAGAAATCAGGCAAATATCAAAATGAATAAAGAACAAAAACTTAAAGATGAAAAGGACTCAGTAGGATGAAATACATATTGATTTATACTAAAACCCTAATCAGTGTGTTACATAACAAATTAAACATAGCTTGAGAGAGAATTAGATGAATTCTTAAAGCCTAGAATGCAATAGAGAGAAACAGATGAGAAAATAAAGAAGAGCTTAAGAGTCAAAGGGAGGAGGGAGTGAGTAGGTCTCACCAGAGTTCCAGAGGCGAAAGAGAGAAAGAATAGGATGGAGACAATATTTGAAGAGGTTTTTGGCTGGAAATTTCCAACAACTGATGAAAAACTCCAATCAAGATTTTCATGAAGCCCACAATTTCCAAGCAGGGTAAATAAATCTACATGTGGATTCACCTTAGTGAAGTGGTAGAACACCAAAGACAAATGGAAGATCTCAAGAGCAGCCAGAGATAAGAGATATATTTCAAAAGAGTAACAACCAGAATGACACCTGATTGTCAACAGCAGAGGAACTATACCTTAAATGTGCCAAGTGCTATTTCAGAATAAAATTGGTAGACTTTGGTGGTGGATTGAATATGGGATCACAGAGGAAGCATTTGAAGAGTGTATGTCTAGTTTCTGGAATGCACAAGATACCTTCACTGAGATGGGGTGTACTTAAAGAGCCAGGTTTGAAGGAGAAGTTCATGCATTTGTTTTGGACAAGTTAAATTTGAGATTCTTTGAGAAATTCAAAAGATGAAGTTCCTTTTCCATCCCATTATCTAGCTCACAGATTTTATCCTGTCTAAAAATATATTACAAGGAACTTGGTCAGATGTCTTGATGAAATTGACTTACAATACAGGGGAGGGCAAAGTAGGTTTACAGTTGTGAATACATGAAATGCAGAGTTTATACTTGTATTATTTATTGTCTATTATTTATTTGTATTACAACTGTAAAACCTACTTTTGCCCACCCCTGTATATCTAGGGCAGTGGTTCTCAACCTTCTTAATGCCGCAACCCTTTAATATAGTTCCTCATGTTGTGGTGACCCCCAACCATAAAATTATTTTCATTGCTACTTCATAACTGTAATTTTGCTACTGTTATGAATCGTAATGTAAATATCTGATATGCTATATGTGTTTTCCGATGGTCACGACCCACAGGTTGAGAACCGCTGATCTAGGGTGATCTTTCATGCTATCAAAAATGAAATCAGTTTGCTGTTAATTGATTTTGAGTTGTAGGCCAACCACTTCATGATGTGGGACATAATTCAATGTTTAGGAACCTCAATTTCTTCATCTGTATCATGGCAAAAATAGCATATGACTCACTGAGGTGTTGTGAGGTCTAAAAGAGATGTTATACCTGGAAAAAAAAGATATGTTATATCTGAAAACCCTTTGCTATACAAAATGCCACACATTTTAATGATTCCTAACTCCTCAGAATCAGCTTCTTTTCCTAGTGCTTATTAGCCACCTGTTTTATTAACTACCTGTCTAGAGTTTTATCAGGCATTGATTTCAAGTTTTATATTAAACAGAATCTACCTCCTTCTCTCTTTTGAAAATTGGAATGCTATTGATCTGAATCAGAGCTCATTACCTATCCTCAGAGACCATTGATAGTGGTTTGTAATCACATTTCCATGTTCTTTCTGGACCCCCGGATGTGATTTGGCTCAGGTGGGCAATTTGACATCAGTATCGGGCTACCTGTGTGCTTTTTTGTTTTAACTAATTTTACCTCTTGTCTTGGATTCCAGTTTCTTATTTTAACTGGAAAATAAGTCTCTTCAGTGGGGAAGGTGGCAGAAAAAAATATGTTGAAGAGTTCTGAATTTCCCACTAGCATCTGTTAACCAGCATTACACCATCTGCCCTAGCAGTATCACTTTGTTTCTTATTTCTATTGCCCCGGAACATAATTTCAGACACAAGTTATTTTGAATGTCTTAGCTCATCCTGAGCTTTTCTGTAAATATTCTTATAGATCTCTGCCATTTATTTATTTTTTAAAAATATTTTTTTATTGATATCAGAGAGGAAGGGAGAGGGAGAGAGATAGAAATATCAGTGATGAGAGAGAATCGGTGATTGGCTGCCTCCTGCACGCCCCTACTGGGGATTGAGCCCACAATCCGGGTATGTGCCTTTTACTGGAATTAAACCTGGGACCCTTCCGTCCGCAGACCGATGCTCTATGCACTGAGCCAAACCGGCTAGGGTTCTGCCATTTATTTTTTATGTTCTTTTATCTTTAGTATGTATTTTTCAAAAACTGAGTTTTTCCATCTTTAGTTTGTGCTTTTGAAAGTATGGCCTTAAAGGTATGACCATAGCATAGCACTTTTTTTGCACATGGTTGATATTCCATGTTTGTGTGAATTCATGAACGGATGAATTAGATAATTTTCCATATAACCACATTGATTATTAAGATTTCTTCCCTTTGCTTTCTTACCAAGGGCACTCAATTATATTCACAATTTTCACTTGTGTGTTCTATTCTTTTTTGAATTGTGTTTTATCACGGGCTTAATCTTTTAATAATACATGTATTCTTCACATGTTTTAGAAAAATGTACTTATTTGAGGTCCTTTTCTGCATTTGATTATGCCCAGTTTTTCCTTTCTTCACTGTTATGTATTCCAAGATGGCATGACCACCTTCAAGGTTTCTGTCACTTTAGCATCACTGTGACTTTTACATTTTTAGTATCTGGTTGCAGCTGGGACAGCTGAGGTGACTGGGTCTCTCTTTGCATTTGGTCTTTCTTTGCAGTGTTGTAGTCTGAGGATTTTAAGGGAAGTATGAGTACAAGTTGCAAGGAATGTTGAAATCAAGGATCAGGGTCAGGCTAGTAGATGCCAACTCTTGATGAGAGGAGCGGCAAAGAACTAGTGGCCATATTTAATCTACCATGTATGCTGTTTGTCATCCACTTTTACTTATTTTCCCAACAGTTATTGTGTACATCGGGCTACATAATACATAAATCTAAAATAAGTAAAAGTAGTGGAATCATCAAAAACCTTGGCATTCTATGTTATTTCCAATTATACCTTTTTGTTTTCAGGTTTATGCTCTTACCAGAAACCCTCCTTCTGGAAATGCTTTGGCATAGAGAGACTGGTTATTATGATCCACTCAATTAATGTATGTGGGCAACACTGACCGAGAGACAGTGGCCATATGGTCCCTTCTCTTTGGGAGACAGTAGAACAAACTAGTTTTGTCACAGATAGGCCCATTGAATCCGCCAGCGATTTAGAGTTAGATCCTTGATCTGAAGCTGTTTTGTTTACTACATTTTCAAAACTTGATGTGATGTCAGTATGTTAAAATAAAACTCTATCTCCTGGTCTTAGCTCCATGGATGATCTACAACAGTGATCCTTAGTCCTGGTGGAACACTGGAATCACTTAGAGAGTTTTTAAAAGCTAGATTGTCCAAAGATTGCCTTGTAATTACTTGGGAGGCAAGAGGGGGGTGGTGGAATTCAGTTGAAAATATTTTTTTAAAGCTCCCATGTAAATCTAGTGTGTATTCAGAATAGAGCAGTACTTAAAACAGGGGTCAGCAAACTGTTTCTTTAAAGGGCACTATAGTAAATATTTTAGGCTTTGCAGGCCTTGAGTTCTCAGTTACAACTACTCACCTCTGCCTCTTGGCACAAAAATAGCCATAGATAATATATAAACAAATGAGCGTGGCTGTGTTCCAGCACACTTCATTTATGGGCGTTCAACTTAGAATTTCATTAATTTTCACATGTCATGAAATATTCTGAAAGGACAGAACGGGACTGATAGCTGTGTCCCTGACCCCTCTTCCAAGAAAAAACCACAGAATGTGTCAGTTACCCAGCCCGCCCTTAAATCAGCCAATGGGAATGCAAGTGGAACTAACCCAAGGCCAAAAGTATGCTGACCACCCCCTGTCTTTGTGTAACCAGACCCTAGCCACACCCTGCCTTTGGGTCACTAGCCCCTAGCTCTCACCCAACCAATTAGGAGTATGCCCCCACCTCCCGACCGCAAGCCCTATAAAATCTTTGTTCTCTTGAGACTCGGGGCTCTTCGCATGCTGCCGCTGCATCGGTAGGGGCGGAGAGACTGGGCTCGAGCTTGAATAAAGGCTCTTTGCTTTTGCATCTGACTCGGCTCCCTGGTGGTCTTTGGGGATCTTAAAATCTGGGCATAACAATTCTTGGGTGTGTGTTTTTTTCCCCAGCAATTAACATATGTAAAATCCATTCTTTACTCGTGGGCCATACAAAAACAGTTGGTAGGCCTCATTTGGCCCCCCTGTCAGAGTTTGCGGACCCTGCTGTAGACCATCTCTGAGTCATCTAGAAGGTAGAGACAAAACTTCCCTCCTCCACTGGAAACACTTCTTTCATGGTCTTGGAGAAGGTTTTCATCATCTTGTTTTTAAAAAAACTCATCATTTTTCAGTCATTGTAATATTTTTCCTTTTAAACATCTCTATTGTGATATAATTTATATGTCATAAACTAACCCACTTTAATTGTGCCATTTGATGATTTCTAGTAAATTTATAGATTTGTGCAATCATCACTCCAATCCAGTTTTAAAACATTTTCATAACGCCCCAAAGATCCTTGTGACCATTTGCATTCATTGTCTTTTCCCACCTCAGCCCCTGGGCAACTAATAACCTGCTTATTGTTTCCATAGATTTGCTTTGTCTGGACATGTCATATACCTAGAATCATACAATATGTAGTCTTTTGCACTTGTCTCCTTTCATTCAGCATACTATTTTTGAGTTAATCCATGTTGTATCATGCATAACTAATTTATTCCCTTTTATTGCTACATAACATTCTACTGGAGGGATATACCTCATGTTGTTTATCCATTCACTCATGGATTATGGGGCTATTATGACTAATGCTGTGAGGAAATTCCTCCCCATTCCTAGTTTATTGAGAGTTTTTATCAGGAAAGAATATTGGATTTGGTGAAATCTTTTTTCTGCATCTATTAATATGATCATACTTTTTTGCCCTTTTTCTACATAATGCATTAGTTGATTTTCAGAAGTTATAAATCACACTTAATCATGGTATATAATCCTTTTTACATGTGCCTGGACTTGGTTTGTAATATTCATTAAGGATCTTTGTGTCTATATTCCTGAGGGATATTGGTCAGTAGTTTTCTTTAATCATTATTTCTTTGGGTAGTGTTGGTATCAGGGTAATACTGACCTCGTAGAATGAGCTGGGGACCATTCCTTCCTCCTCTGTTTTCTTAATGAGTTTGGGAATAATTGGTAGCAATGAATTCTCTCAATATTTATTTCTGGGAATGTCTTTATTTTGCCTTCATTTTTGAAGGGATAATTTTGCTGGAAATTGAATTCTTGGTTGACAAGAATATGGGAAGAGCTGGGGACCTTTCCAATCTCTCCTGAGTGTGCATGCAGCCTTGCACATAGCACAGTCTTCCAGACCCCAGGGATATATTGGAGCTGATTACAACCCATTCCGGCTGTATCACTTCCGAGATCCCCCTGGTAATTTCTGCCTTGTCAGCTGATCTGTTTGTCCCAAACAGCATGTCAGCCTCTCTGTCATTCCCCATTCTTTTGCTTCTGGAATTATTGCTCTTTCTGACAGTGCCCAGAAGCATAAAGTTTTGCTGTGCCCTGCTCCAAATCTAATGCTCTTCCTTTGACAGCAAATGTGCAGGTTTTGCCTGGCTGGCGTGGCTCAGTGGTTGAGTGTCGATATATGAACCAGGAGGTCATGGGTTCCATTCCAGGTCAAGGCACATGCCTGGGTTGCAGGTTTGATCCCCAGTAGGGGGCATGCAGGAGGCAGCCGATTACTGATTCTCTCTTATCATTAATGTTTCTGTCTCCCTCTCCCTTCCTCTCTCCAATCAATAAAAATATATATTAAAGACAAACAAATAAACAAAACAAAACTGCAGGTTTTCATGGCTTGCCTCACCCTGGTAGAACTACCAACTGGCAGTTGTGAGAGGGGAGTGTGATGCAGAGGAGGGCAGAGTGCATAGCCCCAAGCTAAAACACACACTCCCACTGTTCTTACCTGGGCTTCAATAGTTTTATTTGAATAAATGCTTCCAATTTGCTATATGCCTTTGCTCCATTTCCAGAGTCCAAAAACAACTGTTTTTGACAATTTTTTTTTTTTGAGTTTTGTCTTTGTCCTCCTTGGTCTACCAATGTGAGCAGGCTGACCTGAGCACTCCTGATACCAGGTATAAAAAAGATAGGAAAAAAGACTATTGGGTCCAGGGGACCAAGCAGGAACAGGTGTCAGTTTCCTGTGCCTCCACATACCTCCCATTCCCAGGCAGGCTGTTCTTTTGGTCTTGGCATTATTTGTGGCAAAAATGGGACTAGCAATAGATGTGACAGTGACTTGCCGTTCCAGTACCCAGCACTGGCCCAGGGGACATCTGAGCGTCAGTGGGTTTGGGTCTTAGAAGTAAGTGAAAAGTGAAACCCACTAATCCCACATCATGATCACAGTTCAGTCTCTCCTGCCCCCCATTCTTTCCTGCACCTCCCCTGTTTTCCTCCCAGTCAGCCATCACATCAAAAGCGGGAGTCAGTTCTCATTGAGCATTCATTCCTGAGACCCTCTTGTAAAAAGCAGGAGCCTGGTTAATAAAGCAAGTATTTAATTTTATTATTTTTTAAAAATATATATTTTATTGATTTTTTTACAGAGAGGAAGGGAGAGGGATAGAGAGTTAGAAACATCGATGAGAGAGAAACATCGATCAGCTGCCTCCTGCACCCCCCTCCTGGGGATGTGCCCGCAACCAAGGTACATGCCCTTGACCGGAATTGAACCTGGGACCCTTGAGTCCACAGGCCGATGCTCTACCCACTGAACCAAACCGGTTAGGGCGCAAGTATTTAATTTTAATTGAGGCAAAGTTTAACAATAGCATGCAGTAAACTGTTTTTTGCTTACAACAATATGATTGTTTTTTTCCCCTTTATTTTCCTAATTATAGCATTTGTAGTTCATTAACAGGTTGACTTGCTCTCCTTTCCTCATCCACCAAACAGAACTTTTAGAAATTCATACAGCTTTGCAGAGGAACAATCTATACTAATAATGGAGGAATATGCAAATTGCCTGGGATGCCATCACAGTAACAATAATGACCAGCAGGCTGCCTGGGACGACAAGGCCGGCAGGGGGGTTAGTGAGGGACAACCAAATGACTGAACAGCAGGCTGCGTGGGGCGACCAGGCCGGCAGGGGGGTTAGTGAGGGAAGACTGAACAACCAAACAACCAATCAAAACGTAATATGCTAATGATATGCTAAGGCTGCTCAACCGCTCCCTATGACGTGCACTAACCACCAGAAGGCAGACGCTCTGACCAGTAGGTTAGCTTGCTACTGGGGTCCAGCCAATTGGGACTGAGCGAGATGGGCTGGACATGAACTGGAGCCCTCCCGAAGTCCCTCCCCGGTCTGATCGTGCACCGGTGGGGTCCCTCAGCCTGGAACCCTTTGCAATCTGGAACCCCTCAGGGGATGTTGGAAAGCTGGTTTCAGCCCGATCCCACAGGCCACTCCCCTTGGGGAGGGTGCCAGATGCAGGGCTCATGGCTGATGTGGCAGCACAAGCCTCTCCCAATCCGGACGGTTTGCGTGCGAGCCCGCAGCAGGCACAGTGGGGCTGGGATGAGCCGGAGCAGCAGGTAGGAGCTGCAGGCGGCGTTGGACTGCGGGTTTTGGCCCGATCCCTGCAGGCCACCCAGAGGGACCCCACCCATGCACGAATTCATGCACCGGGCCTCTAGTATGTATATATATATATGTGTGTGTGTGTATATGTATGTGTGTGTGTGTGTGTGTATAAAGACAGCAGTGCACTTGCAGTTCAACTAGCGTGACTAGCTCATATGTCCATTTAATGCAATTGGCACCACATATAGGTGTGGGCAGAAGTAGTTTTATAATTAGTTATATGGAAAAAGACATACAGGTAATGATTATTATAGTAACTTTATTAACTCAAAAGAGTAAACTCTGTGTTCCACATACTCACAACTATAAGCCTACTTCTGCCCACCCTGTACATGGGTTGTGTGTTTCTTTTGGCAAAGTTACAATTTACTGAAATTGAGTATTCCACGGCACCGTGTGGTGGGTTAGCCATAACAGGTTGCTAATGAGGGAATCAAGACACAAGCAGACGCTGCCTTAAATAGGAGCTTACATAAGCCACCTTAGTCCGTGCTGGCTCTACACAACTGCATTTCTTAGGAAGCAAGTTGTACACTGGGTCTTCCTTCTGAAAAGCAATGTTGTCCCCCTCACGAGGGGTATGCTGTACAGGCAGGAACCTCATGGTGAGGAGAAGTGTCCCTTTGATTGTTGCTGTGCTTTTAATATCATGCTAAATGGAACAGCACTTTGCAATCTCTCAACCACAGCAGTTTCCTCTTCTCATTCAAATCTAAGCATACAAACGTTTCCCTAACGACCCTTGGAATCCAAAATGTTTATCTGGCAGACCTGTGCATGCTGAATTCTGGAAGGAAATCTAGCTTCTAAAAAACACCTTAGAACATTGTGTCCAGGCTTGCAATCAAGGAAATCAATTCTCATGTTTCCCACACATTTTGTTTTCCAGGCAGTTTTTCTTGAATTTTTTTTGTGTGGAAGAGGTTAGACTGGTGCATGTTCGTGGAAAGGAATGGTAGCAGGAGACTTAGGATCCCAGCCCCGCCCCCCTTTCTATTTCCCTGATGATATTTACTTTATCTCAATCTTACTTCAGAAAGGATTTGAAGTGGCTTAATGATGTCACTGCAATTCAACTAGAAGAGCTAGGCCAGTGATGGCGAACCTTTTGAGCTCAGCATGTCAGCATTTTGAAAAACCCTAACTTAACTCTGGTGCCGTGTCACATATAGAAATTTTTTGATATTTGCAACCGTAGTAAAACAAAGACTTATATTTTTGATATTTATTTTATATATTTAAATGCCATTTAACAAAGAAAAATCAACCCAAAAAATGAGTTCGCGTGTCACCTCTGACACACGTGTCATAGGTTCGCCATCACTGAGCAAGGCAAAGGGAAATAGTGGAGAAACGAGATCAGCTGGTATTAATCACTCTGGAGAGAATCATTGGAGATTCCCATCATTCAAAGCCCATTTTCCTCCTGTGTTCTGGGAATTCAAGCAAGAAGGGAAAGTGTTGAATCTGGATACTTGATCTGGATGGTTGAGGCACGGGCTTTGCAGAACAAGATCAGCCACCACACTCTCATTTCCTGGCCTGACCCTCTGGATGTTTCCAGATTGGGATTTTGAAGTCGCCCTTCCATTGCTAGTTGAGGTGCCTAATGTCAGAGGGCCACCAAACAGCATCTTTTAGTTCAATTGCATCATGTCTAGGTTTGTAACTAGCTCCTTCAGCAAGGCACCTTTTTCCTATTCTGCTGTGAGATAGGTACTTATCATAGTTTTGGGCCACCATTAGTTGGTGCTGGAGGCTAAGACCAGCAGGTCATAATTATGCAAGAAGTCCCTCAGAAGCCTGATGGACTTTGATATTCAGCAGGGCTAAAAATCTGCATATTATTACCTGCTGCTGGTTGAACAGCTGAAGGCAATTCCCCTAACCTGATAATCCTTTATTGTTTACCAAACCTTACCTTGAGGTCTGTTTGCTTTGCTAAAGGTCAAATGTGTATTGTAGTAAATAAAAAGCCATGGGTCCGGAGATTCAGGGAGCTTCTCCACTAGAGGGAAGTGATCCGCCTGGTTCTCCCATGCCTTCCAAATTTATATTTCTTGTCTAATGTATCCGTTTATGTCGCAGCCCCTTCTCCAGATCCTGAACCCTTGCTGCAAAAGACTGTGGCAGTTGGGATTAAAAAGACTGAAAGGCATGCCCTGGCCAGTGTGGATCAGTGGTTAGAGTGTCAGCCCGCACACTGAAGGGTCGAGGGTTCGATTCCCAGTCCAGGGCATGTACCTATATTATCACATTTTCCTACCTACTTGCCAGAGAGAAATAAGAAAACTA
Organism: Myotis brandtii; assembly: GCF_000412655.1. Taxonomy (NCBI): domain Eukaryota; kingdom Metazoa; phylum Chordata; class Mammalia; order Chiroptera; family Vespertilionidae; genus Myotis; species Myotis brandtii. The sequence goes on along the minus strand of NW_005354756.1, from coordinate 1,934,003 downwards.
GTAAACTACCCCAATTTGAATGCCATATTTCTCCTACTTACGTTATGATGGTAAATGTAAAGAGCAGAGAAAATGGCCAAAAGATTTAGGATCAGAGGCAAGAAACTGAGACTAATGTGCATTGCCTGACTTCACTTTTACTATAATTTGATGCGATTTTGTAACAACTGTGAGTATTAGGCAGGTAATAGCATTGCGATATAATAAATGTGCCCACATCTGTAATTTCTCTATAATATTTAGGATTACCAAGGAGGATTTACAGATAATATAGTCTATAGATAATAGTGTATGAAGATAGTATTGATTGTTACACTTTATTCATAAGTATGATTCAGATTCTAAGTCAAATAGAAAACCAACGGAAACATCTCTAAACTTCATCTCTGAGAAGGTTCACATGGAATCTGTTGTCTTTGTAAGAAAGAAAGCTGCACCTTCAGGGACATGGGCCAAAAAGCATGCTGATTTTGAAAGAAGTTCTTACTCCTTATGACAAGCACCCCATGCTGTCTGCATGGATGGGGCTTCTGGTTGGGAATAAAACAGGGTCAAAGGTTTTGCTACAGTTAATCATATTACACCTATGAATAACTCATGAGCCATCTTTGACCATAAAGCCAGTTAAGAAATTTTAACAAATGCATGATTTCCACTGTGTAGGGTGGAGCAGCACTGGCATTTACAACCCTCCTGAGCAGTCAAGTGCCAGGAAAAATGTAACTGACAGCCATAGGTCAACTGCTATTTCTAAGCACTGATCACCTCAAAGCACAGGACCAAGTATCTTCCTTTCTAGGACTGTGAGCAACAAATTGTTGGCAACATGCTAAACGTCAATTAGTTCTTATAATATCTTACATTCATACGAGCAAGACTTGGTGACTCACAAAGACAATTTGGAATAAATAGGGATATTCACCCTGGAATTTTCTCTTTTGATGGCAATAATTATGAACAACACTGGTTTCTTCGCTGAGGTGGTAATTTTTGGCAGTTTAGTTCTTATTCAGAATGTACTGGGGATGTGATTATTCTTGGTACTGCTCTCTTTCCCAGCATGTAATGAACGATTCCCATATTATCTTCTTTTTTATTGGGTGAAAATAGCACCACACCAGCCGAGGGATGTGCTTTTGAAGTATTACTGACACAAAATGACTTTCACATGGAGTTAGACCTTAACTGATAGGATGCGGAGTTGCTTTCAAAAGTCATAAATGTTATTTTAAAAAAAAAGAAAGAAAAAAGTCATAAATGTTGGCATTTGGGACTTCCTCATCATGCAGGAAAAAATAAGGTAATAAATATACTTTTGAAAGTACCAAATCCCTTTTCCTCTCACATCGATGTTTCTATCTCTCCCTCTCTCTTCCTCCCTCTCTAAAAATCAATAAAAACATTTTTTAAAAAGTGAGTGGTAAGCACTGTAAATATTGGGGCATCGGCACTGCGGCATTTGGCTGATGTCTTCCACAGAAGTCTGTTTTATCTGCCTGTCGTTAGGTGGCCTTGGGGCCGTGCAAAGTGAGTTTGCAGCCTCTCCCTGGTTAAATGCATCTTGTCTCGCTTACATTGTAAAAATACCTGTGGACACGATGCCCCACCCAGGATGATGATTTCTCAAGGCCATATGTTTGTGTGGACATAAACAGTCTTCCCAGAAATTGGGCCTAAGCCTGGCCACATGCTGACTGGGAGCAGGACTTCTCAGAGATCACCCAGAAATTACGCCGGGAGAGGGGGAGGCCCGCTGTAGAGACGGCCCGTGGCTTCATCGTACATGCGTGTTGACTGCTGACTGAAAACAAACTCATTAACTAGGGAACGCTCAAGGCCTAAGGTTTTTCATACACTAGAGTTTTATGGAGCACGCAACCGAGATTTTTAATGCGTTCGTCCCTCTTGGGATTTGCAGTGTTATTAAAACTAAGCAGCTCACTTGCCCAATACGCTCAGGTGGACAACCTTTTGTCACACATTCTGCCGGAGGAGGATTTCATGGTGTTCAATAGGTGACTTTTAAGTGGCAAGTATATTGGCAATTGGTTAGATTTTCAAATGAACACAGCCCCCACAGAAATACCTTGTCGCCTGTAATGAGTGTCCACATGATACTTTTGTCATGAAAAGTAACATCAGTGGTGAAAAGACTTTTACAAGATCTGTTTCAATATTCAGGGGAAGCGGGTTGCTGTGATTGGTGCTGGGGAAACAAAGGTGAGCCCAGAGAGTTCACACTCCAGTGGGGAGTCAGAAATTAGAGACCCACAGAAGGAAGTGTGCAATTACAATTGTGGCCCAGGTAATGAAGGAGAGGGGTCATAATGCTGCTTAGGATGAGTTTTCTTTAAAAAAAAAAAATATATATATATATATTAGAGAGGAAGGGAGAGGGGGAGAGAGAAACATAAATGATGAGAGAGAATCATGGATCAGCTGCCTCCTGCTCACCCCCCACTGGGGACTGAGCTCACAACCTGGGCCTGTGCCCTGACCAGGAATCCAACGGTGACCTCCTGGTTCACAGGTCGATGCTCAACCACTGAGCCACGCTGGTCAGACTAGGATGAGTTTTCTAGCAGCAGAGCGTGAGGCAGGGATTCAGATGCCAATGGTTTGGTGGGGGAGTGCTCTTGGGAGAAGTGATGTGTCCAAGTGAGGCTGAGGAGGGAAGGGTGAGGTCTCCGCTGGACCAAATTTCAGTCTGATCCCATCGGGAGCTCTGGATCATGAGTTGCACCAGAGTTGTCCCACCGTAAGGCGAGGGGCTGGCCTTTTGTAGTCTCCCCAACCCTGTGCAAGACACACATTGACCTGAGTCTGACCTGGGGGTGAGGGTGTGCGTGGCCATGGGTAGGGGGGGCTTTTGTAAGGCCAATTTCCCAGGGAAGCAGGGCAACAATTGAGAGAAGGAGTGCATGGAGCTGGGAGGGGCCCTGGGTGCAGCACCATTCGCATCCACTACAGAGCATATACTACAGTGTTCTTTGTTCCAACCCTCCGGCCTCTCATGTGACTCAGAAGAAGAGCCGGTTCTCTGAAAAGGACTGCCAAGGCCTGTGGGACCTGGGGTTCACTCTGACCTTCTCTCATGGATGTCTGTGGGGCGATGCTCAATGGTTCATGTGACCCTTATTATTCTAGTTCACCTTGTCTTGGCTGGACTTTCCGTTAGCTTTTCTGTTTCCACAGCAATGTCTATTTGGGACATTATTTCACATTTCATCCGCATGTGTTGAGCCACCCAGTTCTGTTGCCTTGTGTGTTTATTCCAAAGATCTATAAGCGCTCTAGAATTTGGCTTTACATTAACACTTGACATATGGTATGGCTTTTCTGGGCTTTGAAGAAATCTTTCTTCCTTCACCAAACATGATCAGAATTACTGTCTCCGTTTGAAATTGGCTCATGGTTGAAGATAGAAAAAAGAGTCTTTGAGATCAAAATCTTTTTTTTTTTTTAAATTTCACCCCAAAGGGCTGCTAGATACAGTAGGCTTCCCTTATCTGGGCCGCCTCCTTACCTGTTCCATCTGGCCTTCCTGCCCCGTGTAGGTTTGGCTCTTAGATCTCTGCTGGCTGGGTTCTTTTCACAACTGTTTTCCACCTTAATCCTTCTCTTTATTATTGGAACCTATTGCTTTTTCCTCCTTGCACTCTTCACCTTTCCGAGTTCTAGTTTAGCACTCGGTTCCGTTACATAGCAAATCGAGGGAGGTTATTGAAATCTGGTTCTTTATCCAAAGGATGCGTTGCCTCCGGCCTTACTCACTGTCCATGTGGTTGGGGTCTTGGTGCAGAGAGGCCCTCTAGGGATGACACTGTGGTCCTTCTTTGAGATGTTTTGAGACATTTGCATCATCAGCCTGGCTGCTAGATCAGAAACACGGCCAAGTTCCCGAAGTGACAGTTTTATCTGACAAATGTCTTCTAATTTTGGGACATATGTTACTTAAAGACATACACCTAAGGACTGATTTCACATTGGAGGTTAGAACACAATAGCACATGTACTAGTACATGGAGGGCCCGTTGTGTGGTAGCCATAGGCCAGGGTCGGGGGCTTCTGACACACAGGAGGAGCTCAGGAAATCAGTGGAGGTTGAATAAAACGGAACCAGTTGGGCTGGAGAATGCAAAGATCAACAAAACATGGTTTCAAAAAACTCAAAGTACTAGAAGGAGAAGTGGGCCTGCAAACACATGGTTATGATATGGTGTAGTATGCCTTAATTTCCTCATCTTAAATCAGGGTCAAGATCTGTCTTCCTAGAACGTTAAATGGTGCATGTAAAGTGCTCAACTGAATGACAGACGTGCCCCAGCTGATTTGGCTCAGTGGATAGAGTATCAGACTGCGGACTGAAGGGTCCCGGGTTTGATTCCGGTCAAGGGAACATGCCTGGGTTGCAGGGGGCACATGCCCCTGTTGCAGGCTCGATCCCCAGCAGGGGACATGCAGGAGGCAGCTTATCAATGGTTCTCTCTCATTGATGTTTCTATCTCACTTTCCCTCTCCCTTCCTCTCTGAAATCAATAAAAGTATATTTAATAAATAAATAAATAATGACAAACATAATGTTAGAGCACTGTTTAGTAGAGATGTATACAGATCAGGGAGGAAGTAATGGATTCTGTAGAGAGTAGGGGGTGGATAAGCTTATCCAAGAAAACCCAATAGACTCGGTGCCTGAGAGTTGAACAAGAGTTCGTGTGGTCTACCATCCACTCATGATCTGTGTTGGCAGCAACTCCCATGTCTGTTGGTGGCACCATATATGTTTATGTGGGATAAGAAATTGGGCTCCTGTAGACAGGTTTGAGCCCCTACCCTTTTTGTTAATGGAATTACCAGTTTCATTGCCAAAGGAAATTACCTAAGGAACCACTTACAACTTCGGTTAAACATTATTTACAAATACTCAATGGTCTTGATTGTGCAAAACAACAATAATTACTAAGCATTGTGTTCCAGAAGCCTGCCAAGTCTCTTGGGGCTGATACAAAATATTTTGGTAACAACTTTAGCTATTTCAGCGTTATAAAATATCTACTAGGAAAAACTAACCAGTAAATATTATTACTCTTAAACATATTTTAAAGGATGGGTGTCTTTTTAGTATTCATTTTTTTTTCTCTTATTGTTGCCTGAATCATGATCCTAGGCTTCGTTTTTCCTGAAAATAGAATCTGGTTTCTGAGACGAAAATATATTAGAGTGAGTCGGCAAAAACTCCTCAACATTATTTCCCCAGTAATGTCAAGCTCATAGATAAGAAGATATGTCAACTTCATTTTCCATAAGCTGGGGTTGTCTAGAATAATATAGAAAAGCATCTATTATGATGATGAATTTTTTTTTTCTCTAGGTGCCATCCGAGGCTTTTTAATTTTATTTGGGGGATAAATGGGTATTAAGTGTTTCACCAAATTTTAGAAATATTTAAAACCTAAGGCAATCATAGAAACTTATTTCTTCAGAAATCTTTTTGAAATTTTACTTTTGACCAGGCTTAATCCATAACCAAATACCACTGCTGAATATAAACCTGAAATACAGGTTTCTGATATTTGAAAAGGTGGGCCTGGCTCTCTTTCAGCCTATCTGTGATCCATTTGCTTTTAACCCCTGCCTGTGCGGCATATGGGGCACTGAATTAGACGTCTTCGGGAAAAGGTGAAATAGCGCTGCAGTAGAAGAAAGAAAATCTAAAACAAAACAAAGGGTAGCAGTAGTTTCCTGGGTCAAAACTATCTCCTTGGGATATCAGGCGTATGTGTGCCTCTTTATACCTCGTTGCCGTATAACGTAATTTTTAACCCTAAATTTTGAGTAATGAGGTTTACTGATTATAAATGTTCTCCATCACAAATTATTCGGTTTCGATTGTTATGCTAGACTGTTTGGCCCTGCTGATTTTAGTTCCTAAAACTCCCCTGCTGCACCACATCACCTAATGCTTGACCTATTCTACTTATGTATTCAAAACTAGCCGACAGCCTGCGACTGGGGCCTGCGGGAGGGCTGGGCAGGCAGTGGTGAGTCACCCACACCAGCCCCTGCCCTCCTGGAGCTCTAATGGAGACAATGCACAAGTAAACAAATGAATAGATATGTAACGTCATAATTACATGTTGTGATAAGGGCAGGGACAGAAAGAGCTAGAGCTCCAAGAGAGACGTTATGTATAGGGATGCGTTCTCTACAGAGCATTTGAAAACATGAGCCTCTATGTCCCTTGATTACCCAATATAAGCTCCACATGAGAAATTTAATGTAGAATTGGGTTCTAGGAAGTGTTACCTGTTGTGAGAAAATGGTGAACTGCCTTCTTTGTGAAACTGAAAATTCCATAACATACCCTTTTTCCTCTTTTGCTGTGGTTTTCAGGAAGCTTGGAGAGAACTTTGATGCCCAGTGAAAGCATTAAAGTATCTTTTCTGGCCCTGGCTGGGGTGGCTCAATTGGTGGGGCGTTGTCGGGTGCACTGAAGAGCTGCCAGTTCGAGTCAGGGTACATGCTCGGGTTGCAGGCTTGATCCCCAGTACGGGGTGTGCAGGAGGCAACTGGTCAACGTTTTCTCTCACATCAATGTTTTTCTCTCTTTCCCTCTAAAGATTGACTTGAAAATCTTTTAAAATAAAAAAAATAAAGTATCTCTTCTGGTCAGTATATTTGTGCAGCAGATGAGCTGAAACACCCCCTGGCTCCTGCACCCCCATCCCAAGGATGTGCTTGTAAAATAGTAGGTGGTTCTGGGGCAGTCCGGGGCCAGCCTAGACAGACCGGGGACACGAGTTTTCAGGCCAGAGCAGAGATGTTTGAAGGGGAGTTTATAAAAGGAAGTTTTTCAGCATGACGTGCCACATCACTCACACCTCCACTTCCGCACAAAGCTCTCAATAAAATCGACATTCCTCTCTGGTGTTTGCTAGGAATTGGATTTGTGGTTTGGAGATGCATCCACGTGTTGAGGCTGGCCTGGAACTGGCCGTAGAGTTAGAGCACATGCCTCCTTCTGGTTATATTTGGTTCCTGATTTTTTTCAAATCTCTTTTCTTTTCCTAGTTTGTTGATTTTATTGTATCTACATATTTTATAAATAAGAACATTGGTGATAACTACAAACAAACCTAAGGCAATCATAAAAACGTATTTCAAATGAAAACCTTTGCTCTGGTACCTACCAGCAACACCCATGGGCAAGATGCTTAGCAGTGGGCGCTGCAGGGTCCTGCCCAAGTCCCCTTTACTTGTCCAGGACACCCATAGCCCAGGGTGTCTGAGTCTGGGCTGCCGATGGCTCCCAGCTGCTCCCAGTTCAGGACAATTTTTCTCCCGAGAGATTACACCAGCGGTTCTCAACCTGTGGGTCTCGACCCCTTTGGCGGTTGAACGACCCTTTCACAGGGGTCGCCTAAGACCATCCTGCATATCAGATATTTACATTATGATTCATAACAGTAGCAACATTACAGTTATGAAGTAGCAACGAAAATAATTGTATGGTTGGGTCACAACATGAGGAACTGTATTTAAAGGGCCAGAAGGTTGAGAACCACCGGGTTACACCCTCTTTGGGTCGGGGTGGAGTGGCTTCCCACTACAGGACCGACTAATAATACAGGGGTACAAAGGCCATCTTCTCTCCTCAGCGTGGGACCTGCTCTGCAGTATAAGCCATGCTCCAGAGCTCCCCTAGGGACCAGACCACATCTCTGCTCGCCTCCTTCTTCTTTTCTATTCTGTTTCCTTTTCTTCCCTTTGTTCAAGAGCACGCCTACAATAAGTCATATACACAAGATTCCCTGTTCTTTGGGCTCTGCTCTCTCGCCCTTGCTCACTTTTTCCCAGTTACCTGTCCACTAACTGGTTCCCCAGCACAACAGGCTTTCTTACCTGTAAAGTGAAAAAAAGACTTAAAAACAAGCATTCAAGAACTAGTATTAACTGTTGTTATGAGGTAAGTCCACATCCCACGACTAAAGAAATGCTGAGAAACTGAAACCTTACTGAAAGAGTTCAGAGTGTCTTGTTATTCATTCTGATGGTTCTAGTCATCATAACCCAATAGATGACACTGTCTATTGCTAAGTGATCATCCTTTCCCCCCCATTTCTATGTGCAGGGCTGCTCTCTAGTGGAATCTGAATGAATGTTAATTGAGGATAACAGGCTATGGCATAGAACTCCTCTAGCTACATAGTGAACTGTATGAAGATTAGTCTGTCTAAGCTTCAGTCTTAGCAAGCGTCTAGCAGCCTCTAGTACCACTGGCAGCTGTACTTTCCAGTGGGGGAGACCTTAGTGCCCGAGAAGGAAATCTCTCCACATGGGATTATGCCGAGTTGTCTCTTGTTTCATGGAACTGTCTCCAGAAGGTTCTACATCCTTGGCCATTTAAGAAACTGTCTGATGGGTCTGCCCATTGAACACATCCCTCTCCCATTGTGAGTTTATAGGCAACCACTTTCAAAAATTTTGCCAAACACATATATCAACTTTGTTGCTATTTACTTAATATTTTCCTCTCTTACTGGTCTTAGAAAGCACATTTTCCTTTACCTGGGAAGGACAGCACAGTTATCCCAAGGTCAGAGGGCTCTAGACCCAAAACTGTAATTTAGATAAACCCAGGCTACCCAAGGGCTCTAGACCCAAAACTGTAATTTAGATAACATTCTTAATTCTGCTTCTGTAAACTGCTTTTTTGCGAACCAGGTTCCTCATTCCAAACCCTGGGAGGTAATCAATACCTTTGTGATTTTTTGCCTATATAACCTTGGAGCTGCGACCATCTTGTTACTATGAGATTTGGGAAAGCAAAATGGCCCCTCATAGTCCCGGATTGCAATAAATGTGACTCTTTAATTCGAAAAAAACTATATATATATTCCTCTTAAACATCTCACTCAAAAATATTAAATAGCACTTGACTAACTCTAAGCATTTACATCTATGAAATGTCAGGCTAACTATGTTTGTGAAATTTTTTTCCTAATACGTATTAAAACCAAAACGTAACTTAATGTAAAAAAAAAATGCTTAGTCCTGCACCACCCACGTTCGTCTGGTCCATCAGCAGTGGCCCACATGCCACACCCTGGGAAACACCACCAAAGGAATTTATGAAAATTGAAACGGAAATGCAGACGCTTCCCATGTGTCCCAGGTATTCAGGTCCAGGGTAGGAGGAAGGAGAACGTAAGCTGCCATGTTTCTGACCTAAAAGCATCGTCAGAAAAAATGAACAAGGGTGTATGATTTCCACCTGTGAAACCTCTCAAGAGACCAGTCATCACAGTGGTGGGCTGCCCAGGGCTGTCTGTGCGGATGACCGGCCACACAGGAAGGCCTTTTGTGGAGAAATGGAGGAGGGTGAATGGACTTAGGCTGAGCTTTCAAGAAGAGAGAACATGTAGGAAAACCTCAAAGAAAGGAAGACATGGCATTTTCAAAGATCAGTAAGAAATGGGACAGGCTGTGTGGTTCACACATCATAAGAGGAGGGGGTGCGTTTGGAGGCACACGGGCTATATGGGGCTCCTGTTATATCTTGGGGGAAAAACTGGAATCTGTAAAGCATGTTAAGCAGGTGGGTGATCCAATTAGATCAATTAGATTTTCATACTCGAAAGGACTTTCCTGCTGTAGTTGGAAGAAGAGATTGGGAAAGAGGAAGAAGTTTAGATAGAGGCTGTTTCCCTGGTCTCAGGAGAGATGAGGCCAGGTTGGACTGGGGGTGGGTGAGGGCAAAGCAAAGATGGAGACAAGTGAATGAATGCCAGGTACTTTGTATTTGGAAGATATAACGTATAGAACATGGATTGACCATGATGTGCAAGGAGAGACAAGACCAAGAAAAGGTCCCGGGTCTGGCTTTAGCAGGGGGTGGATGGAGGGTCCATTCACTGAGCCCAGAAGCTTAGGGAGGAGCAGTTTTGCAGAGACTGATCAGATGTGGTGTTTGCAGTCCTGTGTATCAGGAAACAGAACTCATAAAGCTCGAGGGATTCTGTAGATTGCGTTCATAGAGCTTTTTTGATCCCCAAAGACTTTCCTTCCTGGATGTTTTATCCCATTTAATTTAGTGTCTGTGAAATATCAATAGAAGCTGGTCCGTGGCCGATGCTGTCCTTGTATTGTTTATAGATGCCAGAGCCTCTGATGACTTAGCTCTTCAGTTCTCAATCCGAGGGACCAGATATCGACATCTTCATGCCTTAGGAGAAAAACCCTGTCCTATTTCCCTGTAAATGTTTTGTTCATTTGTTCAAAGTGTGTGCATATAATAGTTTACCTCATAGAATTATTCGTTGGCCTAATGTAGTCTCCTCTTTTAATACTGATTCAGCCTTTCTCTACTACCCATCAAGCCACAGATCTGTACTGGAGACTGCTGTGCAGGGCAGTCAGCCTGCTCACGTACTGGCAGATGTGTAAGCCAGCCCAAGTCACCGAGGCTAAAGCTGCAAACGCTCCCTGAATTGTTGTGGAAAGATGTTTATGATATGTTGTTGTTAAGTGAAAAATGAGGTTATAAAACCATATGTAGATTTCCAGTTCTAATAGGAGGGTGGGATGAACTAATGTGACCCTTCTTTGTACTAGTAACACATAAAAATACTAACAAAATATAAGGTTTAATATAAGAAAGAGAAAATATTTGCAAGTCATAAAACTGATAAGGGACTTGTGTCCAGAATACATTTAAAGAACTCCTCCAAAACAACAATAAAAAGATGAATAAGCTACTTTTAAAATGGGCAAAAGATGTGAATAGATTTTTCTTCAGAGAAGATGTGCAGATGGCCAATAAGGATATGAAAAGATGCTCAGCATTATTCGTCATTAGGGAAATGCAAATCAGTCCCACAATGAGATAACACCTCATCCTCCCTGGGATGGCTATCGTAGAAAAGGCAAACAATAGCAAGTATTGGTGAGGAGGTGGAGAAATTGGAACCCTCAGATATCGCTGATGGGGATGTAAAAATGGTACAGCCATTTGGAAAACAGTCTGGCAGTTTTTTAAAAATGTAAACATAGCATTACCACCTGACCCAGTGACTTTACCCCTGGAATTTAAAAGCTATATCCACACAAAAACTTATACATGAGTGTTCATAGCAGCATTATTTGTAATAGCCAAATAAGGAACCACCCAGATGTCCATCAGCTGACGAATGGACAAATGACATAGGGTATGTTAGTGGAATATTATTTGGCAGGAAAAAGGAATGAAGTGCTGATACATGCTACTGCATGGATGAGCTTTGAACACATGCAAAGAAAGAAGCCAGACACAGCAGGCCACATGTTGTGTGGTTCCATTTATGTAGTACATGTCCAGAATAAGCAAAGTCATAGGACCAGAAAGGAGTTGGTGGTTGGCAGGGACTGAGGGGGCGGGCAATGGGGAGTGACTGCATAATGTGGGCTTTCTTCTGGGGTTGATGAAAATGTTCTGGAATCAGGCAGGGGTGGTGCCTAGCACAACTTTGTGAATATACTAAAACCCACTGAACTGTACAATTGAAAGGGTAAAGTTTATGGTATGTGGATTATATCTCAATTTTTTAAAAGTTGGCAGGAAAGGTAAGAAAGGGAAATTCCCTGGGGGTAGAAGTGAAGAGGGAACTTTTAAAAAATATACTTTTATTGATTTCAGAGAGGAAGAGAGAGGGAGAGATAGAAACATCAGTGATGAGAATCATTGATCGGTAGCCCACAACCCTGGGCATGTGCCCTGAACGGGAGTTTTATTGGTTTCAGAGAGGAAGAGAGAGGGAGAGATAAAACATCAGTGATGAGAATCATTGATCGGTAACCTACAACCTGGGCATGTGCCCTGACCGGGAATCGAACCATGACCTCCTGGTTCATAGATTGACGCTCAACCTCTGAGCCATGCCGGCTGGGCATGAATTTAAAACCAGAGGGATCAGTCTGGTCAGATGGGGAACGCCAGGGCCACGGGCTCTGCGGGCTTGCGGCTGCGGCGTTCATTTCAGCATGGGGCAAGAGAGGTGGCCTGGAGCCTTCGGGGGAGGAGCAGCTGAAAGTGAGATACTGCATAAAGCTTGGAATAAAACACGCAGGCTCAAATAAGCAACATTTAGAAAGAAAAGGGGGACAAAAATACAAATAATTACTAATACAGCCAAGGTCTTAAAGTCAAAAGAAACATGTGAACCACTTTATGCCAACACACTTGAAAATCTAAACAAAAAAAGACAATTTTCTAGGCTTCAAAATTAAAACAGTATGTATAATATCATCTCCTATGAGGGCGGAGGAGAAGGGGGTGGAGAGAGAGGGAGAGAGAGGAGAGAGAGAGGAGATACATAAATAGTTCAGAGTAGTAGAATACAGGTAATTCTAACATTTCCCCTTTTGCTTACCTGCCCCATGCCTAATATGTCAGGCAAGGGTAACTCCTACGTACACAGCCTCTGTTTACCATTTAGGTCATGGATTTCGAGAGTTTTCTTTTGGTCAGAGGCCCCGAAGAAGAGGGTTGTCTTTTAGGCGACTCTGAATCACCACTGCTTAGGATTTGTTCACTCACGTTGATTTGAAAGCTTTTAAGATCCCTGGGTGCTTCCGTTTCCAGGGTTGCTAAATAGGGCCAGCACCGCATCGATCATATTCCCAGCAGGGCTGTTGGGAGGATTAATGTTTTAATACAGTAACATAACAACACGATCTCCTGCTCCTTTAAAAAGGTGTTAATTAAGTTCCAGGTTTTCTTTTTTGGGGTTGTACTTAGTTTTATGGTGATAATACGTATCTCAGTCTAGTGTCTGAAAGGTAAGCAGCAGGGCGTTCATGCTTTCTCACAGAAAATGTGACGGACAGAAGCACCCCACGCTAATCCATCATTGGGGTTCCCCTCTGGCTATCATGGGAAGCAAGTGTGAGTTTTATTGTGGTGCGGGAAGGGCCTCCATGTGGCTCGGTCTGTGGACTGGACGGGCCGGGGTAAGGATGCTCTGGGGAGAGAGCCCCCTGACCTGGTCCTCTCCTTCCTTGTCTGCCCATCCCAGCGAGATGAAGCAGAAGCTGGACGAGGAGGGCAGCAAGTGCAGCATCCTCTCCAAGCACCAGAAGTTCGTGGAGCACTGCTGCATGCGCTGCTGCTCGCCCTTCACCTTCCTCGTCAACACCAAGCGCCGCTGTGGGGACTGCGCGTTCAACGTCTGCAAGAGCTGCTGCTCCTACCAGAAGCACGAGAAGGTCTGGATCTGCTGCGTCTGCCAACAAGCCAGGTGAGTGGCCGAGTGGACCCCCGGGGCCTCGTCTGGCACCACCCATCTTCCTTCAACCAGGTAGGATGAGCAGCGATGGATCAGCACACAGTACTGAGTGCAGTAGATTACCCAGGTGAGGGGCTGTTAAGGATACTGCGTGAGCATCGCAGAGGGGACCACATTTCTCAACTTTCATTCATTCATTCATCATTCATTCATTCATTCATTCATTCATTCATTCATTCATTCATTCATTCATTCATTCATTCATTCATTCATTCATTCATTCATTCATTCATTCATTCATTCATTCATTCATTCATTCATTCATTCATTCATTCATTCATTCATTCATTCATTCATTCATTCATTCATTCATTCATTCATTCATTCATTCATTCATTCATTCATTCATTCATTCATTCATTCATTCATTCATTCATTCATTCATTCATTCATTCATTCATTCATTCATTCATTCATTCATTCATTCATTCCACGAGTACGTGTGGGAGTCTTAGGAATGATGCTGGACACAGGAACCATGATGGTGAATGAGGCAGATGGCTTTTGGGCGGGGGGAGGGGAGAGTGGACGGATGAAATGCTAGAATGTTACAGTACTGCACCCAGCTGGTTGGGTGCATTCATTGTACACAGCACTTGGCTCAAAGGTCTATCATGGCACCACTGTGCTGCCCAATCCATGGTGGATGCCTCCAGGACAGAAACTGTCCGTCTTATTCAACTCCATGTGTAGCACCATACATAGCCTGGCATGTAAAAGGCACACACATCTTAAGGGCTGAGTAATAGACCAGGGCAGTGTTCAATAGTAGAAAAATACATGGTATGAAGGGGGTTTCAGGAATTTTAAAGGGAAAGGGATCTAGAGAGTGTTGGAGTGTCCTAAAGAGGTTTCATGGAAGAGGAGGGGACCCTGGGTGGAACTCGATAGGAGGAATCCCAGGGTATTGTTGGACAAGGGGTGACATGCGCACAGAGGACAGCTCCCCGAGGTGTGTGGCAGGCCTGGAACAGACTCTTGCAGAGGCATGTAGAGTTGTGAAGAATTTGGGTTTGTTCCTCAAGGGGTTATGAAATCCTTGAAAATAGCAGTTGAAAATCATTGGAATAGCAGTTTTTAAAATACGTTGTTCTTTACTGTCCTTCAATATATCCCCCCCACCCCCCCACCACACACACACACAAGGACATATTAGCACCTACATAATTTTGTTTCTTTTGGTTTTTCTCTGTTCCTCTTCTCTGTGGTTCAGAAAAATCTCCAAATTTACTAAGCAGTCAATAGCCGTGGAGCAATACAGTCACATCCTCTCCACCCCACATCTACCCTGAGCTGCATGAGTTTATTATCAGTTACAATTAAATGACACATTGCTGTCATGAAACAGCAGAATTGCTCAGTGACGAGTGCACGGCCTCGGGGGCACATCACTTACAAACGGGAGAGCATTGCCCCAGAAGCCAGCCCTCTGATGCCAGGCCTGTGCTACTTTATTTCTACAAGACCGTCTCAAGGAGGAGCCGAATATTGAAGAATAAGTTGTGAAAGGGCAGCACATGGCTCCTCAGGCCGCATTTTAAATGTCCATTTCACATTTCCACCACTTAATGAGGAGGCAGGAGGCTTAGGTAATCCTATGTAATAGTCCTGCATTGTTTCCGTGTAAACATTCCATGGCAGTTCCCCGAGTCTCGGAGGGAGGACATTGGGAAATAATGGACCACACATCGGAGGATACCTGGAAAGACATCCAAAAAAATGTACATTTGTTCCAGTTATTCTAAGAAAAGGGAGGGTCATTGAGGAGTTTTCCACATTCGGCGCGTCTGGCCTGGTTAGAACACACCCAAAGTGGCTTCATCAGAATTGGCAGAAAGAAGTTTCTGAGGAGAAGTTGGGAATTTTGCTGTTTTAATCCTGAATGCTGTCTTGTGGGGGCATCTCAGAAGTCTTGGGATTATTATTGTCTGAAATCCAAGGGGGACGGAAAAGTTGAGCTCGTTTCCGGTTTTTCTGTGTTATTCAAGTCCATCATCAGAACCTGTCCAGCAAAGAAATCCCTAGGACACATATGGCAGGTGTTTGCTTCTTGACATTTCTCTTGAAACTGATAGAGAAGAACGTCCAGGTCAGAGTACCTCAGTCTGACAGTCGTTTTGCATTTTGCAGGATGTCTCAGAGAAGTCTGTTTCATGTGTGTAGTAACAAGCTGCCCAACCCCCAGCATTGCACAAGCATTTAAGGCATGTTTTGACTTGAATCAAGTATGGAAATTTTCAGATAAGTAACTCTAAAAACTTGCACAGTTTTTTGAAACGGGAAAAAACCAACAACAACACAGTTTACAAGAGATTGTTTAGACTTTAAATACTGATCTTATGTAGTAAAAGCCGGTGTCATGCTGGGGGATAGGGCTATGGGGCACTCCATACCCCGTCCACTGTGTCCGTCAGCCTCTCTGCCCCTCCTGCAATCTGAAACTCGCTTCTTGGTTTAGAAGTGATTTACTTCAGGTTTCAGTCCTCGGGACATTCTCTCAGCATATTCATATTCAAGCAATTGGATTTAAAACATTGTATAAGTCAGATTCCACGAAGAACCCACTGTGTGCCGTGCGTGTGTGTGTGTGTGTGTGTGTGTGTGTGTGTGTGTGTGTGTGCGCGCAATCTCCGTGAAACCGTGGAGAGCGGCTCTGAGAAGGTGCAGAGATGACCACTTTTGTGAGGTCACTTTCAGAACCATGTTTCACTCCCCACAGCCCACGATGTACTTCTCCTTTCCCATGAAAATCAGTCTCACGTTTGCTGCATTGGTTTCATTCCTAGCGGTTTATCCCCTGGCTACCATATGCATGGTTTTTGAGATACCGTGGAGCCATGAATAATTATAAAAATGTTTGTCCACAGATGATTAAGGAGCTAGGAGTTGAGGGTAGATGTTCCTGGGAAAATATTAACAAGTTGCATCAGAGGTAAATAACTGTGTGAGGCGCTTGGGCCTGCCTCTGGGGTAGCTCTAAGTGAGAGACTTGCATTAGAAACACAGGGTTCATCAGGGAGGACCCTGGGCCTATTCACTGTAAAAATGGTGGTGTCTCTACCTGCAGCTTCTTCCTTTGCATCTCCATGAAAAAGAGCTTGTATGTGTTAGTGTTCTGTGTGGTTATTTATTAGAGTGAAGCATTTTTCTTTTAAATGGAAATTCCCTTTTCACGGTCGTTGCTATAATTATGATCAGTTCTTTTACTCTATATGTTTTGCATTAAAATGTGTTTCTGTTGTTAGTGTCAGTTTACAATTTTTAACTTTGGGGGATTAACAAACAGACGAATTTATTATGGAATGAATGATGGATTACTTATTTTTTTTAAATATATTTTTATTGATTTTTAGAGAGGAAAGGAGAGGGGTAGAGAGAAACATCAATGAGAGAGGAAATCATCAATTGGCTGCCTCCTGCACGGCCGTCACCAGGGATTGAGCCCACAACGAGGGCATGTGCCTTGACTGGGAATCGAACCGGCGACCTCTTGGTTCCTGGGTTGATGCTCAATTGCCAAGCCACACCAGCCAGGCTGTGTGTGTGTGTGTGTGTGTGTGTGTAAGTATATTTTTATTGATTTCAGAGAGGAAGAGAGAGATAGAAACATCAAAGATGAGAGAGTCATTGATCGGCTTCCTCCTGCATGTCCCTTACTGGGGATCAAGCCCCCAACCTGAGCATGTGCCCTTGACCGGAATCAAACCTGGGACCCTTCAGTCTGCAGGCCAACACTCTATCCACTGAGCCAAACCAGCTAGGGCTGGATGACTTATTTTGGAAGTTATCGAATCAATGGGATATTACTGAATCAGTCCCTTTGTCATTTTTTTTTGTTATACATAAATTTATGTTCTGGACCACTTATTACACATATTCATTCAAATATTACAAATAAGGACAGATGGCAGTTGCATTTTGAGGTCTTCTGCAGGAAATGAAACTTTCAGAGTGAGTCCAGCCCATACATCTCAACCATTATTATTTCGGGTCAAATTGATTCAAGAACAATGTCTCTACTTTCCTTGGGAACAAACTGTCTTTCTAGTTTTTTGCTTTATTATAAAAATGGTTCTCTCTGATTTTTATCATTTTGTGCTATTACCTTTAACACAGACCAATTTGGGAGATTGTTTTCAGGGAATGAGAGAGAAAAAAATATTCTTGGAACTGAAATCAAAACACATCTCCTCATTATGCCTGTGTCATTTGCTTAAGGCTTCATTTCTTTCCTCTTGGAGTTGTAATCTTGGATATCTGATCACTTATCTCTTGGTATTCACACAGCCCATGTGATTCATAAATTTGCATACTGCCCTTTTGGTATAAACTCCACAGTATGTTTTAGAGATACCCAAAGGGTGTGCAATATCTCTAAAAAGATATAACATTTAAAAATGATCACTATTGGATAAGGATATTTACAGGTTAACAAATATATAGGGAAATATTGAACCTCACTAAAAAGCAAGGGAATCGAGTTTGTGCTTCACGTAGTAGATTTTCCTCATTAGTAATTTTTTTTCTTTACTCATCACACAGATTGAAAAAGGCCTTCTCATTGCTGGTGAAGTCTAAGTGGGCATAACCTTTTAACCAACATGTATCAAGAGCCTGTAACATGTCCAAACCCTTTTACTCTATAATTTCATTTTTGAAAACCTATACCTAAATAGGAAACAAATTATTTTTTTAAATGCTGTACAAAAATGGGTGAATTATTTGTAATATAAAAAAGACTGATGAATCTCAGAGGGAAAGCAGGGGTGGGGGTGGGAAGAGAGATTAACCAAAGAAGTTAGTATGCATACTAGAGGCCTGGTACACGACATTCGTGCACTGGTGGGGGGGGGGGAGGTTCCCCTCAACCTGGCCTGCACCCTTTAGCAGTCCAGGAGCCCTGAGGGGGTGTCTGACTGATGGCTTAAGCCTCCTCCCCAAGGGGACAGGCCTAAGCCACAGTCAGACATCCTTAGCGCTGCTGCGGAGGTAGGAGAGGCTCCCACCACCATGGCTGTGCTCGCCAGCCGTCAGCCCAGCTTGTGGCTGAGCAGCGCTTCCCCTGTGGGAGAGCACTGACTACCAGGGGACAGCTCCTGTGTTGAAAGTCTGCTCCCTGGTGGCCAGTGTGCATCATAGTCATTGCACCATTTGGTCGATTTGTGTATTACCCTTTTATTATAAAGGACATGCATAACCCATGGACACAGACAATAGTGTGGTGAAGGCCTGAGAGAGGGTGGGAGTGAGGTGGAGGGGATCAGTGGGGGGAAAGGGGACATCCATAATACTTTCAACCATAAAAATTTTAAAAATCCAATAAAGACATATTTTTTAAAATATATTTTTATTGATTTCACAGAGGAAGGGAGAGGGAGAGAGAGATAGAAATATCAATGATGAGAGAGAATCATTGATAGGCTGCCTCCTGCACACCCCACACTGAGGATTGAGCCTGCAACCCAGGCATGTGCCCTGACCGGGAATTGAACCTCGACCTAGCGTTCCTAGGTCAGTGCTCAATCACCAAGCCAACCAGCTGGATAATAAAGATAAATATTTTAAAAAGAAAGAAATAATCTAAATGCCCAACAATGGAACAGTGGATGTAAAGTAGGGTACATTCGACTCGACAGAATATGATGAGACCTTTAAAATAATGTGTGTATTGGATTAACGTGGGTGAATCCTTACACTAAACTGTTAGGTTTAAAACTGCAATGCAAAACGCACATGTAATGTAATCACTGTAATCAAGAAAATATAGGAAAAGTACTGAAAGGAAATTAACAATCAATGTTGTTTGAGGTAGGCTTATGGATACTATTTTTCTTACCGCTCTATTTTCCATTTTGTTTTCAAGTTTTTCACATTTTGGACATGTGCTTTTATAACCCGGTATAAACCGGTTATAAAATAAAAATAAAAACATCTAGGATTGACCTAATCCGTTTGGCTCAGTGGATAGAGTGTCGGCCTGCGGACTCAAGGGTCCCAGGTTCGATTCCAGCCAAGGGCATGTACCTTGGTTGCGGGCACATAACCAGTAGGGAGTGTGCAGGAGGCAGCTGATCGATGTTTCTCTCTCAATGTTTCTAACTCTCTATCCCTCTCCCTTCCTCTCTGTAAAAAAAATCAATAAAATATATATTTTTTAAAAATCTAGGATTTGTTCCTTTCCTCCTCATTCCAAAATCCCCTCCTGCATCACCCAGTGTTGCTGTTCCCCAACAACCCCGCTTTACACCAGAGTTGAAATCACCCAGTTTCCTAGGAAAAATTGAACCATTGAAGGGGACTTGTATTGTGAAGAGACAGTTAATGGGCAATTTCCATTATTGATCTGTCTATAACAGATCTCCATAGAGACTGTGACTGTAGTACTCAATCTAATCATTGTCAGAGTGACCTGAGTCACGAGGCAGCTGGGAATTCTTTAAAATTGAAATTGCCCCCAGTGAAAGCTAAGCATCTATTTTCTGTTCACTAATTCTTTACTATCACTAGATTAAATAACAAATTGAATATATCAAGAGTGCCTGCTATGGACATGGGATTGAACTTGCCTTTTCAGATGAGTTATTTCCTCTAATCCTTATAAGAACTCTGTAAGGGGTAAGAGATTAGCTCCATTTTTGAGCTATAAAACTCTGAAACCCCAATTGGCTATGTGGCTAGTCAAGGTCATCTTGTAAGTCCCAAGTTCAGGAGTCTTCTTACCATCAGGAATACAGCCTGGGCTCCTAGGCCTCCGGCCTTCAGCTGTCCCACCAGCCTCCTCGCTCAGCCAGCTACCTGGACCTCATTTTTAAGTCTGTAGAGCAGTGGACAGCCTATGTTCCTAAACGGGGTCAAAGGATAGTGGAGGTTTCTATTCCTTTTGAAAGCACTGTGCATTCACAGGCAGTTAACTAAACACTTGTATTCCCTGTGCAGCCATAGCAGTGAGAACAGACTGAGACCCAGGAGAGAATGTCCTGGGAGGAGGGCGGGTATGGTGGCATCACAGTCCATGCCACCATGTCAGACATTGGCACTCCTCTCCCCTTAGCACTCTGGGTTCCCCGCAGTCCATCTAACTTGAGGCCTTTAGCTCTAACATTTATCTTGTCTGGACCATGGGGACGAGTGGGTGCAGTATTGATTGAAAGATCGAATCCCTGTAATTCTGAAGTTTTAGGGAAAGTACAGACTTTGTGGCACATCAGGAGCATGAATTTAATTTTTGAGATAATTTGGTAAACCATTGGCCTCTTGAGTTATCCAAGGGGTGAGGAGGATGTGAGCGATGCCTGTGTAAAGGTCAGGAGTAGTACAAACACATCATGGTACTCTCCCAACTGGGAAATGACTCTTTCTGTAGCTCAGGTGATCTCTGCTTATTTATGTTCAGCCAAATAGAAAGAGGACCTAAATGGCCACTATAAATAATGTGGGATCGCCCTGGCTGGTGTGGCTCAGTTGGTTGGGCGTCATCCCAGGCACAAAAAGGTTGTGCCAGTTTGATTCCCTGTCAGGGCATATGCCAGGGTTGCAGGCTCAATCCTCTGGCAGCCAGTTGATGTTATGCTTTCACATCAATGTTTCTCTCTCTCTCCCTCTCTCTCTAAAAATCAGTAAAACATCTTTTAAAAAATAATAATGTTGGATCATAGATTGCTATATGATTTTTGGCATGTGACTCAGATGGAGTTCAAAGTTGAAGGATATTGCTATTAAAACTTTCTATTCCCATCTATAGGAACAAATTTCCTCAGGGCTTACTTATTTTTTTAAAAAGGGATAAAACTGGTGCTGAGCGCTATCTCACGTAATAAATAATATTCCTCTGTTCAGAAAAGAAATTAATAAAAAAGCCATCTCATTGCGAAATATATTTCCAATAAATGTATATGTTCTCTTAGTGTTTATCAGAATTTAATATATTCTGTTTTTTCATCAACTGTGTCTTAGTCCAAATCGATAACTCAAACCAAGATAAATATTTTGACACTTTGAACTTCATGGCTCAAAAAATTATTAAATTCAATTTATTACACATCTTTGTCTGACAAAGAAGGACAACATGGTGATAAATTTAAAAACTAAACATAAAAATATATGACATTAAAATAAAATTCTATAAGGGCAGTAGAATAGGCAAGAAATGTCTGTTCAAGGAGAAAACTAAAAGTTAAAATAGAGCGTCAGCCTGTGGACCAGAGGGAACTGGGTTCGATTCTGGTCAGGGGCACGTACCTTGGTTGCAGGCTCAAAGCGATGTGTTTCTCTCATATCAGTGTTTCTCTGTCTTTCCCTTTCTCTTCTACTCTCCCTAAAAATCAATGGAAAATATCCTCGGGTGAAGATTACCGCAATAAATAAATATAAATAAATAAGTGTAATTTTTTTCAACTGTTAAAGGAGTCAGCAAACTAGGGCCCACAGACCAAATCTGGCCTGTCCCCTGTTTTACTAGTATAACAGAGTTTGATTGGCACACAGCCATGTTCATGCATTTGTGTATTGTCTATATCTGCATTCAATTACAACAGCAGATTTGAATAATTACAACAGAGACACTAGAAAATATTTACTATCTGGCCATTTACAAGAAGTTTGCCGACCCCCAGCTTAGACCGTCAAGGCCCTTCACCTAGATTCAGCACGTTTCCATCCTGAACACAGTGGGACACTTTATTTAAGATGTTAACTTGGATGTGATGGCAACCATGAATGTCTGCCACACGCACAGTGTGGAATATCTGGGGATTTTAATAGCTGACAAGACATCACACAAGCTGCTAGCACCCTTCCTGTTAATTGACTGCAGTGT
>NW_005354756.1:1909736-1911831 GCF_000412655.1 Myotis brandtii | reverse complement strand
AGGGCCATGCTTTGTGGCCTTGAAATAATGAGTGAGCTTAAAAAATAATGGAATCTTTAGCATCGTTTTCTTTTAACAGGGACCAGTTTAAAGACGTCATCATCATCAACTTTACTCATTGACATGGTAGGAAAAAATGCCAAAGTTTTTACCAGTTTAGACTGTTATTAAAATGTTTGTACTCAATCTTAAGGCCGTTAGGTATCTCCTGGCATCACTTTTTTAGCATATAATTAGCCTGGTACATAGCCACCAACTATATCAGTGCTTGACATGTGTCAGTGATATGAAGATGAAAATAACTCGTGGAAATATAATCAGCTTCTGGGCTAGATATGCCACAAATAGCTTTAAGGTTTTAGGGAAAGAAATAAAGAGGTTAATTTTATATTTTGGGCAAACACTGAAATACAGGAGGCCGTGAAATAGAAAACAAACTGCTCTCATAGAGAATGGTTTTCATTTAGCCCCTAATTGATGCTATGTTCACATTAAAAGAGAAAATCAATAGAAAATGTTCTTTAAAATGGACCCAGCAGTCAAACAGCTTGTCATTATTTGAGGAAAAATAAAGACAAAAAAAAGTCCTAAGTGCCAAACTGGTTTGGCTCAGTGGATAGAGCGTCGGCCTGCGGACTGAAAGGTCCCGGGTTTGATTCCAGTCAAGGGCATGTACCTTGGTTGCGGGCACATCCCCAGTGGGGAGTGTGCAGGAGGCAGCTGATCGATGTTTCTCTCTCATTGATGTTTCTAACTCTCTATCCCTCTCCCTTCTTCTCTGTAAAAAATCAATTAAAAAAAATATATATTTTTTAAAAAAGATATTGCTACATCAGGGAAGATGTTAATAAAATGGCCCTTAAAAAAAAAAAAGTCCCAAGTGTAAAAAGCACCCGAACCTCGGAGGTTTGGTGACTTCCTGGAGGCGGAGCCGGGCCTGGTTTGCCTCCCAAGGACATGAAGAAACCTCACAAAGAAAATGCCCGTTAGAATCATGCTGCTCCTCTCCACTGTGTTCAACCGTCTTTGTTGAGGAGTCACATCCAGAGCTAAAGACCCTGTAAAAATACCTTTTCCTAAGAGATACAGCTCCTCGATTCAGGCCAGTCTTGGACCGATGTCCAGGCAGCAAGAATCACCTGGAAGCCCTGGGATAGGTTCTCTTAAACCGGATAATACAGAAATAAGAGAATGGAGGGTGACTGAAGCCATGCCCTGGACTAAACCATACATGTCCACTAACATTCACATAAATCTCATTTAACAAACACAGTGCACTGGGTTCTGATGCTAACATCTATTCCCTCCCCACCAAGGAAGTGGTAAAAGCTAAGCTAGGCATTAGGAGGGGTGTCCCTGTCCCAGTCCCCATCTGCATCATCATTCATCTTCTTGCTTCTTGGTCTGGCCACACTTTTTCATCCTTCCCAACCTGCACAAGAATGAGTGTTTCCTTAATCCGGGGTCTTCATAACAATTATGACGATGCAGTCCTTCCCAAGTTGCTCGGATTTTAGAGGTGGGAGACAGCGTCTTTGACAGGAATGATTCTAAGGGTCCAGGCACCTCTGCTCCTCGCTGGTACCTGCTCCGGTCCATGAATCCCGAGCTCACCTGGCATTCCCTGCCACACGAGCTAGTTCAGGTCCTGGAAATGCCTTCTTGCTGTGTGCTGTCCATGAGTGCCTTGGGGTTTTTGCACCAGAGCTTCTAGCTCGGGCTTTATTTACGAAAGTGAAAAGTTTCTAGGGCCTGACCTATGTGGCTCAGTGGTTGAGCATCGACCTATGAGCCAGAAGGTCATGGTTTGATTCCCGGTCAGGGCACATGCCCGGGTTGCAGGCTCGGTCTCCAGTGGGGGGCAGGCAGGAAGCAGTGGTTCTCTCTCATCATTGATGTTTCTCTCTCTCTCTGCCTCTCCCTTTCTCTCTGAAATCAATAAAAATATATATATTTTTTAAAGTTTCTAGGCCATTATCTTATCTTAATTAGTCCTGGACAGTATAGACAGGACAGTCTTGTTTCCCATCTTATAAATGCAGAGAAAGAGGCTTGAGAGATTCACCTTAGTCCACACACTTGCCCAGTAGACAAA
>NW_005354756.1:1906483-1909717 GCF_000412655.1 Myotis brandtii | reverse complement strand
AGACAGGACAGTCTTGTTTCCCATCTTATAAATGCAGAGAAAGAGGCTTGAGAGATTCACCTTAGTCCACACACTTGCCGGATAGTACACAAAGGCTTAGCAGCCATTATGAGTTCCCAAAAGGATCCAGCAGAAGGGTCGGCTTTGGGCACTGAGGCTCCCGGTTATCCATGGCTGAAAGCATGAAAGAACAGAAACCTGAGCCCTGGAACCCCTCAGCCAGTACTCGGCCAAGCTGTGCAATGAGAACTAGCCATGTGTCAGAGGTCCGTGTTCTTCGGAATCATCCTGTCTCTAGGAATGAGACTTATCTCTAGGTATTGGAGAAGGCTTTGAACAAACAGCAAACATATCTACAGGTCACTATTTGCTAATTCTGGTTTCAGTCAAGAAAAGCATTCTCTGTAACTGTATTGAGCATTCTTTTGTTACTGTCTCCTCACAAAAGGTTTGTCCTTTTCCCCCCTTCATTTATCTGGGCAAAGGGTTGGGGCTGTGGTTAACGTTTGAGAGACAGCTGTGCAGGCATGACTGGCAACTGGGAGGATTTGGTGCTGGGTGCATGCTGAGCATGGCACGTTGGCACCAGAGCTCTGCTCCGGCCAGAAGAGCAGACAGAAAGCTTGGATGCAGAGTATCTGAAGTGGGGGGTGGAGAAGGTGGCAATGCATTGGGGACCTGGGGGGTGAGGAATGATGTGTAGCAAGGTCGCGATGCTAAATACTGCACCAAGTGCCCCCTGCTCCACTTGTAGTCCTGGTGACTGGGACAAAGGTGTGGGGATATTTTCTTGGGCACCGCTTGTCCAGAGACGGGCGTGGGGTCTGGGGCAGAGCCCTTTCATCCTCCTGCCCCTGCCCACGTTGTGTGTGGTGAGCTCTGCAGCCTTGTCTTTGTGCAGAGCAGGGGCAGTGGACCAGCCCAGCCTTGGAGCTGGGGGGAGTCGCTGCTGTGAAGGGCTTGCTTGGGGTAGGTGCCTGTGTGACCAAGTGTGACCCAGCTGATTTGTTTTCTTGGGTCTTAAACTAGGTCTCAGATGTTCCCCAGAAGCCAGTAAGACTGTAGTTGCGCATTGGTGCTCTGGGTGGGGTGGACCAGGGCTCGAAACCCCTTGCAAAGTTGAGGAAACCACAGATGGTTCGGCATAACCAGGGTGCAGGGTGCTACCGGGATGTCGGGCAGGAAGCAGGAGGCCAGGGCAGGGAGTGGCCTCTGGCACCTTGGAGGGCATGTGGCGTTTGGAGATCAGCAGCAGTGCCTCCAGAACCTGCCTGGGCATTCTCTCTCTTCCCTGGGATGTAAGTCAACATGAATCTAGTTAGGCCAGTGGGGAGCTTCCCTGCCCCCCCCGCACCCACCCCGGACAAATCTTTGACTCAGTTCCCTCCTGTCAATGTTTATGCTCCTTTTTCTGAGGTCACTGTCAGTTTTCCTGGTAGAGAAGATGGACTCACTTTCAGTTCAGTGCCTGTTGACCTCTGGCCACACGTGGGAGGCCTACACTTGCCCTTTGTGACACCCTGAAGCACAGCGAGAACTTCCTTTGTTGTCCGTCCTCCCATCTTCCCCCTCCCAGATTCTCTGAGCTCGTGTTCTCCTTTCCTGGATGAATATGGCCATTGTCCCAGCTGTCGTAGTGGCAAGCTGTATTTAGAGAGAATTTTATATAACAACCGCTTACATAACACTATGTGCTAGGCAATGCTCGAGGAGTCTTACAAATATTAACTCTTTAATATTCATAATGATACCAGGAAGTAGATACTGTTATTACCCCCAGTTTACATATAGGGAAACTTAAGCATGAAGACGGTAAATAACTTGGGCTAAATGGATTCGTTTTCATGAAACATTTTTGGTTCAATCGATGAGATTGGGTTGGAAAGCTTGCTGCTATGACAGCTGGGACAATGGCCATGTTCATCCAGGAAAGGAGAACATGAGCTGAGAACCTGGGGTGGGGAAGACCGGGAGGACAGAGAGCAAAGAAAGTGGTTACAGCACATCATCTACTAAGCGGTAGGGTACCTTACTGAAATCAGTCCGTCCGCGTGGTATGTTGGAAATAGCAGACTCTGGAATTACTTGATTGAGTTCAAATCCACCACTCGCTATGCAAAGGGTAGGGACAATAATGCCCACGTCTTGGAGTTGTTTTGAGAATAAATTGAGGGAACCTGCTTCAGTGCCTGATAGTCACGTGTTTAGTGAATAGCAGTTACTGTTAAAACTGTAACTGTTGTTGATGTCATGATCACAGCATTGCTGGCTCTCTAGGGATCCTAAAGAGCAGTGCCCTTCGCTTGTGGAGCACACTTGTATTGACCTCCCAGAGCCACTCCCACCCCTCATCTTCTCTCCTCCCCACCGCCATGCCTGCCTCCTTATCTACTGGATTCTGGCAAGCTCGGCGTGCACCGAAAGAGCCTCAATTAAAGATTTCAGAAAAGCCTAGGCGAAGTCCTATAGCACAGGCTGCCTCGAGCCAGTAATCTTCAAGTTTTCCTTTAGCCTGACTCACCCAAACAGGCTTGTTACTGGGATTGCATTTTGGGGCTAAGGCAGCTTGATCTTTCAAAGGGGCGGGAGTTAACAGAAAAAAATAATTGGAAAGTGTAACACGGCAGAGCCTTTGAGTGGAATGAAATGGCCATGAACAGCTACACATGTTAATCTGGGCAGATTCCGTGTGTCATCTGCTCATTAGCAAGGAGAAAGACCAATTGACCAAAGACCAGTGGTACCAAGTGCCTTAGGATCTCCCAGCAAGCCCTGCTCAGGGACCACAAGGGCTCCTCTCAGCCATCTCTACCCCATAACCCATACCTCCCCTAGCACGGTGGTGCGCACATGGAGTGATGGTGCCTAAAATGTGTTATCAAAAAGGGGATGATCCCCTGCCCTGGAGCCTTGTGTTAATGGGAAGCCTGGAATTGCCTGTTGGCGGCATCTCCCAGAGAAAGGGGTTAGGTTTGGTGATCTCTTAAGGTCCTTTTCCACCTGACATTCGTTCGCTACATCCATGTCACCTACATCAGACCTCAGTTTGAATCCTGGATTGGCACTTATTTGCCAAGTGATTCTGGGCCAAATTATTTAACCTTTTTGAGTTTGGGAGAAACAAGACTATCCTCCAAAAGGTTATTGTAAAGAAAAAGAGAAGATGGCAGCCTAAATGCCCATCAGCAGATGAGTGGATTAGAAAACTATGGTACATCTACACAATGGAATACT
>NW_005354756.1:1900641-1906115 GCF_000412655.1 Myotis brandtii | reverse complement strand
GCTACTATTTGTAATACTTTAAACAATAAAATAAAATTTAAAAAAATAAAATGACATCAGTCTGAAAAAAAAAAAAGATGGTGGAATCACTTAGCAATGCCTAGACCCAATAGCTGGTAGCTAGTATTATGTTGTTTTCCTCGTGAGGTGGTTAAATAGCTTTTTCCTTTCCTTTATGAAATATTCAGCACAGTGTTATTGCCGATGAGCATGAAAGCATTTTCTCAATTTGTAATGCCTCTTTTTTTTATAGCACAGCAGGAATAATTTAATTTTGATAATTAATTCTATAGTTTCTTTCCCAGCATTGGCCCAAGGCAGTTAAAGATATTGCCCCTTGGGAATCAACAAATGAGACTTGTGCATCTTCTGAAAGATTTCCCCGAATCGCTCAGTGAATGTGTGAGGATATTAGGATGCAAATAATCATTTAATAACCCTAAGTGTGTGTTACTTCAAATTTTAGTGCTCATAAGCTCATCTGCATTAAAAAATGTGTACAGTAGACTAGCTTCAGTACAGATGTCAGGTAAAAATATTTGTACTGTATCACATTATACAGTTCATATTTTTTCTCTTCTCCCACTATCAGAGAATTCATTTTTATTTTTGTCTTGATTTGTCATAAGCCTGAATGCCAGTCGATATGTGTTATATTGACTACTCAGTACTTGATTTCCTTAAACTTACCATGTCCTTTAATCTAGAATTAAGATCTTCCTTTATTTGGGGAAAACCTTTTTCTATTATAGTGAATCTCCAACTTGAGTGTGCATCAGAGTCACCTAGAGAGCGTGTTAAAACAGATTGCCAGGCCTTACCCCAGAGTATCTGACTGTAGTAGGTCTTGGGAGGGCCTCTAAAATTTGTATTTCTAATAATTTCCCAGGTGCTGATGTTAGGCCGAGCGTCCCACTGGGAGAACGAGAACCACTGCTCTAAAATATTGTCACACGTTGATTTTCTCTTGCTGTGATGTTCCTCTTTTTCAGGGACACCAGCTTTATGAATAGTAGGGTACATATTTCCACCCCCATCATGTTCTCTCTAGTCCCCTCTAACTCCTCTTCACTTTGCTTTATTTTCTCCAGCCCATCCTCTATGTCCTTGAGGACACACAGGGGCCACATGCTCACCTGACAAGCTCAGGGAAGGCCTGTGTGGCGGCCTTGCAAACTCAGAGACCTAAAGTAACCACAAAGGATGGTCTGAAATTATAACTTTTTAACTAAAAGCAGTTTGTGGTGGGTAGTCATGTCCTAAGCCAGTATCTTCCCTGACAAAAGTCGAGCCTGTCTGTGGTCTTTTTGCATCTACCATAACATATCGTTGGAAAGTCAAAGTCATTTTTCTCTTTCCAGACCCCTCAGAGCACAGGCATCGCTCTGTGGAGACCACAGATCTCCTCATTGTTACTGAGTTCATCGTTGACTGTGAACTATCCAGCACCCACCTAAGTAAAAGAAGTGTGTGTCTGTCATTTTACTTTTTATCCAATCCCAGAGGTTTCCCCGCTTTGCTTTCTCCCACCTCCCTAATCTATCATCAGTGAATTTCATGTAACCCACTTACCTCTCCTTTAATTGTAATGTCTAAAATAAGGTGCAAATCTGCCATTCTCCGGAGCATTATCTCAATCCATTAAGATGGTGCTTCCCAGCATTCGTCAACAGTTTGGCTCAAAAAACTCACAGAAATTCTTCACAGGTTTGAATAATTCTTACGTTGACATCCCTGGCAGGGTTTTCACCAATGTCCCTTCTCCTCTTTGCCACCACGCCTTGAATTTCTGTCATTGTGCTTTTGGTTTCATTTCTTTCCTGAATTCTGCTGTCTCACTCTTTAACTCTTTCTGTGGTTTCATATTCTCTTCTTTGGACCTTGCTCAAAAAACTCACAGAAATTCTTCACAGGTTTGAATGATTCTTACGTTGACATCCCTGACAGGGTTTTCATCAATGTCCCTTCTCCTCTTTGCCACCACGCCTGTGAATTTCTGTCATCGTGCTTTTGGTTACTTTTCTTTTCTGAATTCTGCTGTCTCACTCTTTAACTCTTTCTGTTGTTTCATATTCTCTTCTTTGGAACTTTTTTTTTCCTGGTCTGAATTTTTTGTCTGGCTGTTGTGTATAATGTTCTTGTTTTTTTCTTCTCCTTTGTCTTGAAGTGTCTTTACAAAAATTATGTGATGGTTTCTTGGAAGGATTTCACTTTTTTGAATGGAGAGCATTCTTCCTGAACCCACCCTATATGGAATATTTATGTGGCAAAGGAGTCTTAAAAAAAAGTCCAAATAGAACAGCAGTTAACCTGAAATTTAGGTCTGCTACACAGAACACTTTCTCAAGGACTCACAACGGGAGTAGAATTCTTGGCTCAATGTGATGGTTTCTTGGAAGGATTTCACTTTTTTGAATGAAGCGCATTCTTCCTGGACCCACCCTATATGGAATATTTATGTGGCAAAGGAGCCTTAAAAAAAAAAAATCCAAATAGAACAGCAGTTAACCTGAAATTTCGGTCTGCTACACAGAACATTTTCTCAAGGACTCACAACAACTTGCATACACTTATAGTGGACCCTGAACCCACACTGTGTGTGTGTGTGTGTGTGTACATGAGTTGTCAACATTTACTTCTCTAGCTGTCTAAGAGCAGAGTCTCCAGGGAAGCTTGCCTACACTTTCTCCTGATCCTGCCATAGCGCCTGCTCGCTTCTTTCCAGTGTGGCTCCCTGTGCGTTACCTTATTCAGCTGCCCCTATCCTGGCCAATCACGCTGTAAAGCATGTTGGGAAGCTCTCATATCCCACAAGTACCTCGGCCTTGCTGGGAGTCCTACTGCCCTCTAGTGCCTGGGAGCCAGCCATCATTCAGTATATGGGACAGTCACAGGCCAAGAAGAGCTGCTCCCTCTAAAATACCGGGAGGGTCCTTATGAACAACAGCAGTCCACTGTACTGAGCGGGTTTCCCCTAAGTCAGAAGAGAGTGAGGGTGAGGGAGTCAGGCTGGATATTGTACTCAGAATGAATGACAGGCCTGCTTCTCTTTAGAGAGACCCAGTTAGCTCCGCCTCTGTTGTGAAGGGAGCTAGTCCACATGAAACCCAACTTTTCTTTTCTCTTCCTGATACACTTTAGACACCCTGAAATGTGGCCTCAGAGACAGTGATAACAGCATCAACATTGACATTTATGGAGAGCTCATCAGAAGCCAGGCATGGTGAATAAGTCACCTGTGACCCTCTCACCTGAATGGAGTTATCTTCATGTCTACATGTTATCATGCATATAAACCCATATTTTACAAGGTGATCATCATGGTAATACCTACTTTTTATATACTACTAGAGGCCCAGTGCACGAAATTCATGCATTCAGGAGGCGGGGGTCCCTCAGCCCAACCTGTCGCTTCTTGCAGTCTGGGAGCCCTCAGGGGATGTCTCACTGCCTGGGAGGCGGGAGGGGCTTCTGCCTCAGCTACTGCGCTCGCCAACTATGAGCCCGGCTTCTGGCTGAGCAGCACTCCCCCTGTGGAAGCACACTGACCACCAGGGGGCAGCTCCTGCGTTGAGTGTCTGCCCCCCGGTGGTCAATGCGCATCAAAGCAACCGGTCGTTCCACCATTCGGTCGATTTGCATGTTAGCCTTTTATTATATAGGATTTTACTTAAATCTATCCATTCTTATCCACACTTCTATACAATATTCATCACTGAATGCCTGTCTAATAGTCTATCATGATATTGTGCCATGATTTATCAATCCATTCTTGTGATTTTAAACATTCATATTTCTTTTCCTAATTTTATTTTGCAACTGCAGACAATGCTCCCACGAACATCTTTATGCAGATGTCCTTCTGCTTCTGGTTATTTTCCTAAGAAAATCTCCAGGAGTAGAATTCTTGGCTCAGAGTCTGTGTTTGTATTTTTGACTCTTCTGGAAGAGTTCCACATTGTTTTCTCACAGAAGTGTACAAACTCATTCCGCATCAGCAATAAACATCCAGCTCAGCACACACGCCAGTGTCAGCTTCTCTCATTTTTTAAAATGTTCACTGTGTTGCTGAGAATAAAACTGTTTTGCTGTAGGAGAGTAAAAATATATCAGTGATTTTGAATGTTTTCCTCCGGCTTCTTTAAAAGAGTCTATTAACCTCTTGAGATGACTGAGGATGTAGTGTCAGATTCGTGACGCTAAAACCTG
Organism: Myotis brandtii; assembly: GCF_000412655.1. Taxonomy (NCBI): domain Eukaryota; kingdom Metazoa; phylum Chordata; class Mammalia; order Chiroptera; family Vespertilionidae; genus Myotis; species Myotis brandtii. Next base: position 1,901,906 of record NW_005354756.1, on the reverse strand, counting down.
GGTTGCTACTGAGCATTGTATAGAGTTTTCTCCCAGCAAGTTTATTTAGCCTTGAAAGCCAAACAATAGCTCTGCACAAAACACCATAATTCATTCATCTTTTCACCCCCGTGGGGAGCTATGAAATGGAATCAAGTACAGATCGATCAAGGACAAGGCATTCAAGTTATGCACATAAGACAGAGGATAAGATCTCCCAGGCTTAGCCCCCATGGTTGGCAGCGATTCACTGAGCCGAGTGATAAACAAAAGGAAAATATACATTTTCTCTGGCTTTAGTTCCAAACCCTTGGCTGTTGTTTTTTGTTTTTTTTTTAGTGTTTTAGCATGTGATGGTCACACTTTCATGTGCAGGCCACCATTTAGACTTGTGTTGACCATGGAAGGGTGGCGTGTTCATTTCCGCTGGACACTGCCAGAAAGGCTGCAAATGCATCAAGCCTTTGCAGATGCTCTATTTGAAAACACTGCATTTGGCGTCACCGCCTGCAAAACCTGGGCATGGTCCATTTCACCCACCCCCTTGTTATTTTTTTAAAAAAATTGAGAAGCAAATCCTGCCTTGTCCTGTGTATCTAAATATATAGTAATATAGTCCTGCTTTTCTAAGTAAAATGAGTATATTGGTAGTTGATACTCATAGGACAAATGATTACAGAGGACAAGTGGATTGAGTAACACGGCTCCTTTGTAAGAGCAAAAGTTGTCACTCATTTTAGGGGTGCACCTGGATATCTCTTCTCCCCCATATTCTGGCAATGGCTGCACAGATGCCACACACACCACCCACTTTTTATCTTTACTGCCATCACATGTGTTACCCTTCAGGTACTTTTCATTTGCTCATTTCATCAAAGAAAAAATTAATTACACATTTAGTTTAACCTACCTCCAGACCAAATCTCACAAGGTATATATCATTTTACTTTTTAAAATTGTGGTAAAATATATGTAACATAAATCTTGCCATTTTAACTATTTAGAACTATATAGTTCTGTGGCATTAAGTACATTCATACTGTGTCTGTCATTGCTTTTAGGTAATCTGCCTTTAAAAATATATAATTGGCCCTGACTGGTATGGCTCAGTGGATAGGGCATCGGCCTGCAGACTGAAAGGTCCCAGGTTCGATTCTGGTCAAGGGCATGTACCTTGGTTGCGGGCACATCCCCAGTGGGGGGTGTACAGGAGAGCTGATTGATGTTTCTCTCTCATCGATGTTTCTAACTCTCTATCCTTCTCCCTTCCTCTCTGTAAAAAATCA
>NW_005354756.1:1892325-1900573 GCF_000412655.1 Myotis brandtii | reverse complement strand
GGAGAGAGATAGAAACATCAGTGAAGAGAGAGAATCATTGATCAGCTGCCTCCTGCACGCCCCACACTGGGGATCAAGCCCACAACCCAGGCATGTGTCCTGACCAGGAATTGTACTATGACCTCCTGGTTCATAGGGCGACGCTCAACCACTGAGCCATGCCTGCCGGGCTGCCCTTTTTTACTCTAAATGATTTTAAGATTTTCCCATTCTTTCTTTTCTTTAATTTTACTAGAATATATCTACGCATGAGTTTTAAAATGTTTCTTATGCATCATTGGACTTCTTAAATCAGTATATTGGGATGTCTTTCATTAGTTCTGGGAAATTAGTCACTTTTCCCAGGTCAGCCACCAACAGCAACTGTATACTGGGAAAGACATCAAAGAATATTTTGGGATATCCAGGGTTGTAAATGCCTGTGGCTAGTTATAATATAAGCCCTCTTACATAATGTGATCAGGACTCACAGGTTCGTAATTCCCAGGGGAATGATCCTATTGAAGTATGTGTGTCTTAAACCTTTTAAAACTTAAAACGTATAAATATACATTTATTCAGTAATACTTTAATAGAGGACTATTGGGGATGTAGTGGAATTATATATAAATTCCAATAGCTGCTTCTTTAGTTTAGAGCAAAGCATACTAAAAGCAGAATTCTAATGTATCTAGCTTTTTCAATCCTTTACAGTTTTCTTGCCCATATTTAATTTAATCTACCCAGTCTTCCCCAGACTTTCAATTTCATTTTAATAGAGCAATTCTCTTTCATTTCACATACCTTTCATTACTTTCCATAATATTTAACTAAGTTATATAAGTTAAATATAAATATAAGTTATATAAGTATAACTGGCACAAACATAATTAGATGCAGATTCTTGATACAACTCAACTGGCAGAGGCAGAAATCTCTAGTGTCCTAGAGAGTAGGCAACTACCTGTGATCATTCCGTGTGCCTTGAGGATCATCATGTTTTATAGAAAAAAAATGGGGAGACAAAGAGTATTGACTGAGTGGAAGTTGGCTAAGACAGCATCTCTCTACTACAGCCCTACTTCCTAGAATTCATTACCACTACGGCTTTCTCTATATCTGGATCTTAACTGAGAATTCCAAGTCATTAAAAGGGCTTCAGAGCCCAGAGAAGAAATTGTATACAGTGTTAAGATAGCACCAAAAAAAAAAATTAAAAAACACGAACATTTTAGATCAACCTAATTTATGAATGTTCATGTAAAACTCTTAAGTAAAGGATTTGTGAATAGAATCCAGGAGTGCATTTAAAAGAACAACACATCATAACAAAATAGTATTCACCTCAGAAACACAGGGAATTCAGAAATCAAGCTATTAATATAACATCACATAAGAATAAGCCAAAGGAAATCAGCCATATGAGTCTCTGAATAGATGCTAAAAAATGCATTTGACAAAATCATTTCAAAATCCATTCTGGAAAAAGAAGTGCCTGCTTTCTTACTGATAAATATGTGTGCGTGCTTACCCACTCTCACCCCCTCTCTCCTCAAGCCAAAAGGCAGCGCCGCACTCAACGTTAAGTATGAGGAGCGTGGGTATTCAAGTCAAGATGTTCACAATCACCACTGCTATTTAACATGAAGTAAAAAGAAATAAATGTATCTAAAAATGTAAAAAGAGAAGGCAAAATCCTCATTATTTCAGATGATGTCATTGTGAAACCGGAGGGTGGGACCCCAAAAAACCAATTATAATCATTCAAAGTAGGTATATGGCTACCATGTTAAGATACAAAAACCAAAAGCTTTCTTACACAGAAACAGTTAAAAATATCATAGAAAAGAACATCCCATCTGTAACAGCAAAAAGGATAAGACACCTCAAAATAACTGTACAGGAAATCCATAGACTCCATATGGGAAAAATAAAAATGTTGTAAAGAGCTCGGTTCTCTAAATCAATCTGTAACTTTATTTTGATCCCAATATAATTTTCAACAGGATGTTCCTTAAAGTCATATGAGCTAAATGTAGAAGTTCACATGGAAAAATAATGCAAGAAAAACTATGAAACCTCAGGGGAAAATAGAAGAAAATTAAAGACCATTCTTATCCTAGTTATTAAACATGCAATAAGTATAACAGCTTCATACAGGCACTGAATAGGTAGCTATGTGGAACAAACTGAGAGCCAAAGATATAAGCCACATAGAGAGGGTTGAGATAGATGAATTCAGTTTGTGAATCCTATGGCATTTCAACTCCGTGGAGAAAGGTTCAATAATGGTATTTGATTTAACTAACTGGCCAACTTGGAAGAGGGTGGAGGGTTGTATCCTTAAGTTGTTTCTTACATCAAAATAAATTCTAGAATTCTAGATCAATCAAATATTTAAATATTAGAACTGAACCTTGTGAGAAGTAGATAAAAACATAAGAAAATATAATCTCAGAGAAATTGAGCCCCAAACCCAGAAATTCTAGCATAAAATACATCTTAGTTTGACGACATTAAAGATTAGAAGTTTTTGTATGATGAGAATTACTGTAGACAGTTAACTATCAAGAAATAACACACTGGGAAAAATATCTCTAACATAAATTCAAAGGGGCTAATGTTCTCAAATTATAAAAGAGAAGTTTTTGTATGATGAGAATTACTGTAGACAGTTAGCTATCAAGAAATAACACACCGGGAAAAATATCTCTAACATAAATTCAAAGGGCTAATGTTCTCAAATTATAAAATTAATATAAAACAAAAAAGATACTGAAATAGACAAAAAGGTATATGAACAGGCAGCTTACAGAAAAAGAAAGAGCTATGACTCATGGCCAAAGATAATATCAGTTATAATTGAAACAATGCAAATCAAAATGGCAAGTAATGTTTTACCTATCAAATTAGCAAAATGGGACATCTGTAATACTTTTAATAATAAAGATAATTTTTTTAAAACTTAGCAAAACATATTAAAGTTTTGTTGTTATATATATACTAGAGGCCCGTTGCACAAAGATTCGCGCAATAGGCCTTCCTTCCCCTGGCTGCTGGCACCAGTTTTCCTCCGGCACCCGGGACCCAGGCCTTTGGTCCGGCCACAGCAGCCGCAGCAGCGAGGCTTGGCTTCTCCGCTCTGGCCACAGCGAGGCTTCGCTTCTCCGCTCCGGCTGTAGTGGAGAAGCCAAGCCTCTTCAGTCTTCAGTCATCTTCAGTCTTCTTCAGTCTTGGCTCCGCACCTGCATATGCAAATTAACTGCCATCTTTCTTGGGTTAATTTGCATACTCATCCTGATTGGCTGGTGGGCGTAGCAGAGTGACATCAATTTGCATGTTTCTCTTTTATTAGTGTGTGTGTGTGTGTGTGTGTGTGTGTGTGTGTGTGTATTTTATTGATTTCAGAGAGGAAGGAAGGGGAAGAGATAGAAAGGTCAATGATGAGAGAGAATCATTGATTGGCTGCTTCATGCACGCCCACCCTGGGGATTGAGCCTGCATCCAGGGCATGTGCCCTGACCGGGAATCAAACCATGACCTCCTGGTTCATAGGTCAACACTCAACCACTGAGCCACACTGGCTGAGCAAAACATATTAAAGTTTAACAATATCCAGGCCTGGTGTGTATATGGGAAACAAGCATTCTATTGCACAATTAGTGGAAATATAATCCAGTACAAACTTTTAGAGGGCAGTTTACACATACTTTCTGACTCAAAAATATGCACTCAAACAGTTTACCCCAAAAATGCCAAAGTACAGATATGGAGATGGTATCTCATCAGCTAACCCAGCGAAGTAATACAGCAGCCACCATGAGGGTGACTGTATTAATATTGATGGTCCCTTTACCATGGCATGTCACAGTTCACCATGTAGTTGTATGACTTTCTCATTTCAATTAGAGGGTAGAACAAAACCATGATCCTTTTGTATAGTGATTTTCGTACCACATTTTCAAGTGCATTTTCGAAATTTAAATGGTATGTATCCCAAAACGCTGCTGAACTCAGGACCTTCCTCTCCCTCTCGAAGTTTGTATAAGGACAAGCCTCCAGAGGCACCTCGCTGCTGGTGGGCAAGCGCTCACTGGGCTTCTCGCCCTTCCTCGCCCCTCAAACCTCCCAGATTTGCATCTGTGACATTGCTTCTTATGCCTCAGCAGGCAGGCTGTTCTGCCAAGAATTGGCTGTGCTCTAGAGAAAGGAGCCTGTTTTAAGAGATACTACAGGCCTTCGGTTCTGCTGAAGGAGATGGAAGGGGTGGTGCTAGGACATCCACCTGTCTGAACAGGATGTGGAGTTCCTTTGGAAAGTCCTTGCTCAGAGACCTCAGACCCCTCCTCCTCCCTCCATCACCTCTTGGTTCTTCAGTTTTACTTCATTTCCACGTCACTTGGAACTCTTTAAGCCCCAGGATGCGGACAAACCATGTGAAAGGGCCTGAGGAGATTTTCTAATTTAGTGGTGAAAACCCAAGAAGAAGAGGTAGACCTTGTCAGGAGACCTTGCTCCATTGATATTTGTCAGTAGAGATAAAGGGATTTAAAATGTTGTATGTAGAATTCAGTTATATATAAGATTACATAACTTATCACTTAAGCCTTCTGGGAGACTTTTGAGTATAAAAGGGAATGCTCTTAATTACACTAGGACCCATAGATATAAATGAGAACTATTCTGAGCAAATTACACGGTGCCCGCCCCTCCCCCTTCATTCACAGAAAGCCTTTTTTGGTGTGTATTTCTAACTTTTCAGTGTCCAGTGGTCCTGTAACCCTAAATCTGGGGAGCCTCACACAATTGTACCGAGTCAGGGAAATTCAACGGGTGGTGCTAGGACATCCACCTGTCTGAACAGGATGTGGAGTTCCTTTGGAAAGTCCTTGCTCAGAGACCTCAGACCCCTCCTCCTCCCTCCATCACCTCTTGGTTCTTCAGTTTTACTTCATTTCCACGTCACTTGGAACTCTTTACGCCCCAGGATGAGGACAAACCATGTGAAAGGGCCTGAGGAGATTTTCTAATTTAGTGGTGAAAACCCAAGAAGAGGAGGTAGACCTTGTCAGGAGACCTTGCTCCATTGATATTTGTCAGTAGAGATAAAGGGATTTAGAATGTTGTATGTAGAATTCAGTTATATATAAGATCATATAACTTATCACTTAAGCCTTCTGGGACACTTTTGAGCAGGGGTCCTCAAACAACGGCCCGCAGGCCACATACAAATACAAATATTGTATTTGTTCCCGTTTTGTTTTTTTACTTCAAAATAAGATATGTGCAGTGTGCATAGGAATTTGTTCATAGTTTTTTTTTAAACTATAGTCTGGCCCTCCAACGGTCTGAGGGACAGTGAACTGGCCCCCTGTTTAAAAAGTTTGAGGACCCCTGCTTAAGATAATCAAAGGGAATTAAAGTGACTCATCAAAGTTACTCCTTGGGCAACCCAGAGAGGTAACAGGAGTGGAGATAAGATTATATCTATGCCCTGATCCTTAGCTAACATTAGCACTGGAAAATGATCTCTTTCCATCAAAGTTAGGCCACTGCTGTTGGCCATTCCTTGAATTCTCTGAGTCCCTATGTTCTCAACAGTGGAATCTCATCAGTAAACAGCTTAAAAAATTGCTATTATTTAAGTCCAGCCTGCTCTTGTCCTTACATAGTAAAACTCTTTAGTGAAGCATCTCACCGTGTTACGGAACTGATGAAAACTGCCTCTTGGGCTCCTCTTGCCTGAAATGCCCCCTTCCCAATTGCACTTGCTCAGCTCAGTTGTCAAGGACCCCAAAAGCCTTCACCCTCTGCTCTTTACCCCCCTCCCTGAGCTCCTGCAGCCTACTTATCACATTCTCCTGGATGTCACAATCAGATGTGTATGCGGCTTAGTTCTTTTGCTGGATGGTAAGATCCTCAAACTAATTCATTTTCTTAACTTTTCATTCCACCCTGGCTGTAATTCTCATTAGAGCGTAGGTACCGGCTTATTTCAAGTATAAATCTTACTGTGACCACAGTGGCTGAGGAAACACAAAAACAATGAGTTTTCACCCTGCATATTATCACCCAGCTCTTCTCCGTGTGGCCACCTCATCTGAAAGGAAATGACATAAACATCGGTAATCGATGCATTCTTCATCCTGACTCTCAGTAAATCAGCGGCGTTTCTTTAAGCAGATACTTCTGGGGAATTGGTTCCATAACTCATTCTATAATAAAACACTTAATAAGTTTAAAATCAACGTGTCTGCCCATGAAATAGTCCGGAAGAATACTGGATCATGTTGAGTGAGTAACCCAGTTTACAGAAACTGAGCATTACCTGACATTGACTAGACCTTTGAGTTTTGCCATGATGAGAAAACAAAACCTCTCAATAGCTTATTTGGGAGGTGACAGGGATTTAGTCATTCACTCAACACCTGTTTAATGAGTGGCCACTATGTCAGGGCACCGAGGTCCAGCATTAGAGATTCAGAAACCCAGACACAGAATCTGTGTTCATGGAGCTCACAGCCTAGAAAGGGAGTAAATAAATCACTGTGTGATTCTCTTTGGGGTAAGTACTAAAAAGGAAAGATACAGTGCTGGGAGCAGGTCCTCATTTAGACGGTGGGGACCAGGAAAGTGACGTTTCCGTTCCCCTTAGGTGGTGGGAGCTGGTCAGACGAAGGCAGATGATTGCACAGTGGGGGAGGCAGGAAGAGGAGACGCACATTCCAGGGAAGGCCCGATGTGCCCAGGATGGCTTGCTGCTTCATTTCTCTCTTTTTCATTTTTCTCTCGTCTTCATTTCAGTTTCCATCCTCAATAATAAAATATTATAGTGGTACTAATGGCAAATGGATGAAGGGTATTAAATTATCAGAAGAGTTCCTGCATTGGGGGCTCCTTAGATAGCAGACCTCAGTGAGACCTCAGGTCCGCAGCAGAGAGAGGTACCACCTCCTGCAGGGACCCTCACAAAGAGCTACCCCCAGCAGGCCTGCTTTAGACACAGGTTCTGGAACCATCGACCAGAGTCTGCTCTTTTCCTCTCATCTCTTCCTGCTTCTTTCTCCTGGTTATGACTCCACTTGGCTCCTCGGAAGTGCCCGTGCCCTAACTCTCTGGGTCCAGGATGGCTTGCTGCTTCATTTCTCTCTTTTTCCTTTTTCTCTCGTCTTCATTTCAGTTTCCATCCTCAATAATAAAATATTATAGTGGTACTAATGGCAAATGGATGAAGGGTATTAAATTATCAGAAGAGTTCCTGCATTGGAGGCTCCTTAGATAGCAGACCTCAGTGAGACCTCAGGGGTCCGCAGCAGAGAGAAGTACCACCTCCTGCAGGGACCTCAGCAGGCCTGCTTTAGACACAGGTTCTAGAACCATCGACCAGAGTCTGCTCTTTTCCTCTCATCTCTTCCTGCTTCTTTCTCCTGGTTATGACTCCACTTGGCTCCTCGGAAGTGCCCGTGCCCTAACTCTCTGGGTTCCCGCCGTGACAATTCTAGCTGTGACTCTGCTCCTCCGTGAGTTACATACTCAAGTTCAGCTAAGCATCCTTCCTCCTGCCAGCACAGGGCCCAAGCCTAAACATTGGCCATTCCAGGCCCAGTGGGCAATACTCAGACAATCTTAGCAAACCTGCTCCTTTTGCAGGTTCCAGTGTATCACACCTCTAAGTGTCTTATCTAAAAGAAAATCAACCATATTTAATCTGGAATCAAATTATTCCTGCTTACCTCTGGGAGGAAGCACGGTCCCATTGATGGAGTTGGAAGGCAGTAGTCAAGTGCCATGAGCAGGACAGATGAAGGTGACGGATTTGGTTTTCACATGTTGGGCTTTGAAGTGGCATGTCAGATGGGGAGCTGGCCAGAGCTCAGAGCTCAGAAGTGCCTGGATGGTAGCGAGGGCTAGAAGGAAGGCGCACACCAAAGACGAATTGTAAAGTGAGGGGAGAAGAGTGCCTAGGATGAGCCTGGTGTTAAAAATTCAAGTTTCTGTCCAGCCAGTGTGGCTCAATGGTTGAGTGTCGACCTCTGAACCAGGAGGTCACAGTTTGATTCCCAATCAGGGTACATGCCCAGGCCTGCAGGCTCGATCCCCAGTAGGGTGCATGCAGGAGGCAGCCAATCAATGATTCTCTCTCATCATTGATGTTTCTATTTCTCTCTCCCTCTCTCCTCTCTAAAATATATATAAAAAAGTTCAAGTTTTCTCAAAAGAGCCCACAGAACATCAAGCTAAGAAATGAAAAGAAGGGTTTGTTACCCCA
>NW_005354756.1:1887411-1891326 GCF_000412655.1 Myotis brandtii | reverse complement strand
GCCCTTTATATGCTAACTTGAGAGCAGGTGGGATCCTGAGATGAAATGACCTTTGAGTTGGTTCTTTAATTGTGAGCATGTTAAATAGTCTTTTTACATTGTCTATTTGAACAGAGAATCTACCACCTTTTAGAAGCCACCCTTCAAAAAATATATACATTTTTATATTCCAATCCTTAAACTTTACCTCACTTTCAATTTTTTTTTATGAGAGATTTTTGGGGTCAACTTTATTATCAGTATCAATCAGCTTTTCAACTTTTCAAATGTTGTCAGGTATACTAATAAGTAAGTTTATCAGACATGGTCTTTCCCTAGACTCTCAGTAACAAAATAGGTTTTTAAATGTTGTATTTCTTAAGGATTCTAACTTACTATCACATGTTTAGAGACATAAAGAAGTCAGGATAGTTTTAGTTACAAATATAGACACCCAAACCAAATCAGCCTAAGACCGTGGTCAGCAAACTGCGGCTCGCGAGCCACATGCGGCTCTTTGGCCCCTTGAGTGTGGCTCCTCCTAAGCCTTAGGAGTACCCTAATTAAGTTAATAACAATGTACCTACCTATATAGTTTAAGTTTACAAAATTTGGCTCTCAAAAGAAATTCCAGTTGTTGTACTGTTGATATCTGGCTCTGTTGACGAATGAGTTTGCCGACCACTGCCCTAGGTCATTAAGAAGAATGCAGCTGTAGCTTATTTGCTAGCAGATGTTTTTTGCTTGCATCGTTTTGTTTAATCCCTCAGCCACTCATGAGATATCTGGAACCAATATTCCCACTTTGTAGCTGATGAAATTGATGCTTGCAGAGGTTGTTAGCACATCGTCCTGTTCATTTATAGCCCTCAGAAGCCATCTTTGAGCTTCGCAGCTTTCCATGCCGGGTCTTAAGATTCCGAGGTGCTCCCTCGGGGTGGGGAACGGGCTGTATTCACACAGAAGGAAAATGTTGATCCTAGATGTAGTTGGAGTGTGCCAAAACGCTGGAGGACTTGTCTGTGGCTCAAAAAATAATATGTCGTAACTCCAACAAGAGACCCCCCCCCAAAAAAAATTAATAACTGACAAGAGCCAAAAACATACCGCAAAACCCCAAACGAAAAGAGGACATGAGGCTTAACAGAATTTTTTTCCTAGGCTCTCAGGAATGAAATCATTCTCATAAAGCTTTTATACATTAAGTTCTGAGGCAAATGCCTCTTTGCTGGATGTTTCCGGGCAGTAAGCAGTTTGTTACGCAGAATTGTATTTGCTTCCCTAAAACCGCACTCTGTCGTTTTCTATTTTCTCCTCTAAAATTATGTACAGGATTTTTCAGGCCAAGGTGTGTGTGGATGTGTGAGAGCCTGTGAATCTATTTCGCTGGGACAAGGTCAAGGAAAGTCACTTCCTATGCTGTGTGCATCTCTAATAATAACATAAAAGCCCGTCTCTCCATCCTTGTATTTCTGACCTTGGGACAATCTCTCCCCGGAGCTTAGCGACAAGTACCTTGTATGGTGCTACTGGAAGCTGAAAAACACTCCACGGACACTGGTCGCATTCAAAATTCCATCAAGAAAAGTCAACATCCCCGGTTTTGTTTCTAGTCAGACTTTTTTCTTGCTTGGTAAGCTGTGATTCCTTGTACAGAACCCCTGACCGTTCTGGACTCCCCTAGGGGGCTGACAGTGCTGGGGGACACCTATCACATGTCCTCAGAGTGCCCGGGGCTGCCCGGTGAGGAGCTGGACGGATGCTCTGTGCTGAAAGCTGCCAGTGTTGGGAAGAGCCACTATGTCAGCGGTTCTCAACCTGTGGGTCGCGACCCCTTTGGGGGTCGAACGACCCTTTCACAGGGGTCGCCTAAGACCATCGGAAAACACATATATAATTACATATTGTTTTTGTGATTAATCACTATGCTTTAATTATGTTCAATTTGTAACAATGAAAATACATCCTGCATATCAGATATTTACATTACGATTCATAACAGTAGCAAAATTACAGTTATGAAGTAGCAACGAAAATAATTTGATGGTTGGGGGTCACCACAACATGAGGAACTGTATTAAAGGGTCGCGGCATTAGGAAGGTTGAGAACCACTGCACTATGTGAAGGGCGGTGGCTGTGTTCAGGCGGCCCCGTGCACCGGGACTTAGAGGGCAGCGTAACCCCCCATGACAGTTGGGGAAAGAGGAAGGGGAGGGACAGCAGAGGGGTGTGCCCTCCGCTATGCCACGTGCCGTTGCTGTGAGGCTGAAGTCTGTGGAGAGAGCCCTCTCTCCTTGCTGACCAGCCAGACTTTCTCCCGACGCCATTTCTGCTGAAGGATGGTTTCTGGTCTCCAAGTCAACTCTCGGTATTGAGGAGAGGAAAACCCACCTCCGCTGGCCAGCTTCATTCGTTTTTCACTCATTGCCTGTCAAACCGGCTGCCTCATGCACTTCTCTGCCCAGCGCCATTTCAGCAATAAACGGCCACACGGGACACCTTGGGGGGCACATGCCTCTGTGCCTTGCTCTCCTCAGAAATGGTGTCCCACGTCCCTTTGCGGGGAGTGTCCCTGGCCGGATCTCTATGGAGGGCACACAGCGTTGAGTTGTATTCTAGTGTGATGGGCTGTGGAGCTAAGTAGATGCCACGGAAAAGCTCTGTCCTCAGACACTCCCGTGGAGCAGAGCTGGGTGTTCGTCCTGGTTTCTCAGGGGTGGGCTTCAGGAAGGCCGCGTGGGTGCAGTGCACATCCTAGAGCTGATCCGGCCAGAGGTCCCTGGGTGTTCGCCTCTCCTCTGCAGCCCCGCAGCCCTCATCCTCCAGGTCTTGGTGAGGCCTTCTGGCCCGGTCTCCTGGGCATCGTCCCAGCTGAAGGGGGTCAGCCCCTAACGGAGAGGCCGGGGTGGTGGAGGGTCCGGCTGGTAGGGTGTTTCCTGATCCACATGTGTCATTCTTCTGGCGCCAGACGCTTTATTTTTAATTAAAGAGTATGGTATTTCTCTGCAACAATAGTTTGAATGGCCATGTGACAAATCAAAGACAACTCAGACCTTTCCATGTTCCCTTTTCCGGTTTAAAAATTTATTTTTCAATAACAGTTTACATTCAGTGTTATTTTGTATTAGTACCAGGTGTACAGCATAGTGGTTAGTACCTACCTGGCACCATACATAGTTATTACAACATTATTGACTATACTTTACATCCCATGGCTATTCTGTAAAGGCCTTCCGTGTTTGGATTTAAATCACTAGGCACACATATGAGCAGACAGTTGCTAAGTACATTCTTAGTGAGCTTGTATTTTATCCGAAATAACAGGCGCGAGTGATTTAATGAGTATTAGCATCATGGCACGGGGCATTTTCCTTGTCACTTCCAATTCTCACATTTAATAGCACACTTGACCTGCCAGTTAGACTGTAGGATTCGTGTCCAGGCTGCATCAAGGGCTGGGTGGAGTAGGGAGAATTCAAACAAGAAAAGGGATCTGTTTGGATGGTCTCCTCCTCTTCCCAGAACCCCCCGAAGGAAGGTGATCATTGCCCGGGGAAGTCTTCACCGCCCACTCTCACCCGGTGACGGTGCCCAGGGTTGGAATTGCCTGGGAGGAGATGGCGTGCAGACGCACGTTAGGATGCATTTCAGAAGCGGTGACTTGCTGGGCTGAGGCTCTGTAGGCCTGGAGGTGGACTCCACTCTGGCTGAGCCTGTGCAGCGCGGGTTTGCCTTCCCTTCCCCGGCCTGCTCGTTCCTGCTCGTTCGACGGACAAGGGCCACTGCGCCTGTGATGGCAAAGGGGGTGCTCCTGGGGCTGCAGGTCTCTTTTCCTCCAGGTTTTGAAACTGCCACTAACTCTCAATTCACAGACCCTGAGGTCTTTGCAGCCTCTTCATGGTCAGCATCTGAAAACCCCAAAGATGCCCCCCCCC
>NW_005354756.1:1865239-1885887 GCF_000412655.1 Myotis brandtii | reverse complement strand
CACACTCACAATACGCTCTCACACAACATCTATCTCATACACTCCACAGTCCCTCTTCCTCCTCCTTTTCCCGTCCTCCCCTCCCAGTTCTCTCCTCTTTCCCTTCCCCCTCCTGCCTCTCTCCTCATCCGACCTGCTCTGAAACCTGTATACATGATAGGCATAGTGTTGGTCTCTTTCTCATTCTCTCACATACACACCCTCCCCCTTTTCTCTCAGATACATTTAGGCTGTACAGCATAGCACCTCACCCCTCTGTCCCTCCTCCCAAGCCCCCAACACACACACCAACCCCAAGCCCAGACCGTACCGGTGACCTCTAACCCTTCAAAGGTTGGCCCCCCTGGTTTTGTTTTCTCAGGCTGCACCACACCTGGATGCGCCCCAAATGGCAGTCAAATCCTGAACTTGCCCTGGATGGATCGCTCAGTCAGTTGGAGCATTGTCCCACACACCAGAAAGGTTGCAGCATCGTTCCCCAGTATGGGCACATGCAGGAGGCAACCGATCGATGTTTCTCTCTCACATCGACGATGTATCTATCTATCTATCTATCTATCTATCTATCTATCTATCTATCTATCTCTATTTCTATCTACCTTATCTATCTCTTTCTCTTCCTTCTTTTCTCTCTAAAATTAATAGAAACATATCCTTGGATGAGGATTTAGTATTTTTAAAATTTATGTTCCAACTTAAACTATAATTCCCACTGCATGCGGTTGTGGAGTGCCCGAGATAAGAAAACTAGGCTCAGTAAGGGAGGTGACCTGAGCGTGGTCACATAGCCGCCATGTGACAGAGCTGGGCTGGAACCAGCTCTCTGAATCTAGGCTGGGATTGTTTCCACTTTTCTCTTCCGACTGAAGGTGCCTCTCCTATGCCCTAATCCTCACTGCAATAGGAGATGAAGGCAAGTGTAGCACATGACAAAGGTGGCATGCGAATCCCGTGGGGAGATCTCTGCAAATGATCTCCAGCCCCTGATTTCAACTCTCCTCCAACAAAACCCTCCTCTCAGTGACCAAAGAAATTGAAGATTGTTTTCAACGGTCTATGATGACAGCGTGGCCATCCAGGCCAGAACTCCTGTGTGATTTCAGGCCAGAACTGCATACAGGAGTGTCTGGATCAGCCCTAGGTGAGCCACTGTGAGAGCAGCCGGGGATATGGGGCTCATCCCAGCAGATCTGCCCAGAGCCCCCCATGTTGGAGCAGCAGGCTGAGAGCACAGGCAAGGATGGAGCACTGGGCAAAGGCATCAGCATCTTTGAAATGAGGAAAACGTTCTTTGCGAGGCACAGTGACAACTGTAAGGAAAACCTGGGCGCTCCGAGTACAGCAGCTGTGCCGCTTGGCAAAGCCCCTGGTTTAATGTTTGGGTGAAGCAACACGCTCCGCCCATCGTCCTAACTCCTTGCTGTCTGCATCCGTGTGCCGGGGGATCAGCAGCCCTGCCAGCACCCGCAGAAAAGGCTCAGCTGTTGCCATGGAAGCTTTCAATGTCTTCAGAGGCTGGGCCTCGGATCTCAGAGCCCACGGCCAACCACAACTGAAAAGGCTTGTGGAAATGGGAAACTGCTTTTGTGTGTAACAGCTAACAGTACCGAGCGCTTACTCTGTGCCGGATCACTGTTCTAAGCACTTGGTTGCCCTCATAGCAACTCCATAAGGCAGTAGTAGCAGTAGTAGTAGTAATAGTAGTCGTGCACCCATTTGACAGATGCTGCAACTAAGGAAAGAGGTCAAGGAACTTGCCCGAGGTCTCACGGGCAGGAAGTGCTCAGGGTTTGCTCAGGGTAGGCTGGCTCTCTAGTTGACACGCTTACCCTCTGCATGTGGTGCTCTCAGGAATTCGAAAATCTGAAGACTTTCCAAAGGATAGACTCTGAGGTTCTTACTGGAATCCTGGGCAGTGGTTTCAGTTTGGGTGAGAACAGCCAAAAGGCCCCTCTACCAGCAAGTTATTCAAGGCTTTTCTCGAGAGATATTTTTGGCTGTAGACAGATGTACCAGATCTTGCTATTCAAAGCCTTGGAGTCCACCGTGGCGGATACTGCTAACAAAATAGAAAGCAGCCCACCACCACCTCCTCCACACTTGGTGTCTTTGGCCAGGCGCCCACTCCGGAGGTGGGAGAGTAAGAAATGAGCACGATTTCCAGCCCTGAGGAGAGTGTCCCCACCCGGCCCCCGAGCTCAGGCTTCCTGAGTCCCTCAGGAGGCAGCCAACAGCAGAGAGGCTTGGGGTCGCCACAGAACCTACTGGAAGGTCCCTTCTCCAGTAGCTTGGACACTGGGAAGGGGATTTGTGATCCTCCGTTGACAACAGGTACAAAGGGGCGGTGTGGACCTCGATGAAGATGAGCTCCATGACTTATGAGAACAGAAATGTTGCTGGAGGGATCAGGCTGGAAGAATATTAGAGAATTCCAGTGTTCTCCATCTGCTCTCACCTGTCCAACCCTGGAAACCTCCATTCGGGTTGGTTACGGCACTTCCTGCGAGTCAGGCCCGCCAGCACCTTCACCGCCAATGACGAGTCCGGATAGATTGGCAGTCGGATGACTCCCGTCGGGCCCCATCAGAGGTCACGCCACGATTTCAGTTTATTTTTCAAATCAACCAACAGCAGCAGCCTCTTTTTGGAGATTTACCTTTGACCAGAAGTACATAAAGTTCGTGTTCGATTTGCAGAATATAAATGTGTTCCTGTTTTGGTAAGAAGTGGCCATAACTGAATTTTTGCATGAAAATGAGTGGGGGAGGCCGGTGCCTTTCCAGAGTTTGTGTTTATATCCTGTATAAGTCAACAGAACCCAATCCTAATGCAGTACATTCCAGCAGAGTGTAGACAGAATTTTGCACACGTGCACTTGTCTGGAAGAAAGGGACCCGCCGGCTGAGGATGCGGGTAGTTGGCAGCGGGCAGGAAAGAACCAATTTCCTCCTCTCCTCCTGAATGCTCTTGGCTTATCTGAGGTCCTTTCTCAGCAGGCGCTGTCTGTGTAGCAGTTGTGGGCTGTACGCAGGAGCCCTGGGTCCCCAGTGGGTACCTGAGTCATGCACACGCACTCACACAGGGGTGGGAGCTCATATGATCACTTGCAGAATATTCTACCTGCCGCTTCATAATCAAGGGGAAAGCATTCTTCAAAACCATGCCTAGATCCTGTAGAGAGAAGCTTCCGGCCCTTTCCTATCAAATGTTCTGCTCCCTTTGTGCATGCGTGTGTGTGTGTGTGTGTGTGTGTGTGTGTGTGTGTGTGTTTGAGCAGAAATTTCGAATCAAGACCTTCTGTTTTATTTAGCCCCAGGATGAAATCTTACCTGAAAAATCAACCCAGGTCTTGGGCAGAGAACAGACTGGCCCACCTGGCTCTGGGGATGGCATTGGGCAGTTAGGCAGCTGTTCCTGTAGAACAGTGGTTCTCAACCTGTGGGTCACGACCCCTTTGAGGGTCGAACGACCCTTTCACAGGGGTCGCCTAAGACCATCGGAAAACACATATATAATTACATATTGTTTTTGTGATTAATCACTATGCTTTAATTATGTTCAATTTGTAACAATGAAATTGGGGGTCACCACAACATGAGGAACTGTATTAAGGGGTCGCAGCATTAGGAAGATTGAGAACCACTGCTGTAGAACCTTCTGCGCTGGTGGCGTCCTGAATTCATCCTCCCTACATACAAGGGAGGGAGTCTTGCAGCAGAACAGGAGGGACGTTGCAAGGGGCACATTTAAAGCAAGTGCCTGGGGTCACAAAGAAATATTCTGTGATAATCTCTATCATTTGTGTGGTCAAAGCAACACGTTACCTGTGCTTATTACTAACTGCTCTGCAGAGGAGGTGGTACTAATATTTACGGTCTAAAATATACTAAGTATTATAAAGCACCACACGGATGATGGTCTGTTTCATCCTTTCAACAAGGTGGCGGTGGGAATGATGCCTATTGTACAAATGAGGCTGCTGAAGCTCCAAAAAGCAAAATAAACTGCCTGTGGTCACAGCCAGTGAGTGGTCACGTCCATACCTCACGCTGTAGCTACATTTGCACACACCGGAGTCAGTATGGACGGGGCAAAACGTGTGCACACCCTCCTGTGCTCCCCAGGGAAGAGTGCCCGCTCGCCCTGCCTGAGACCCCCGGGGTTCTCTTCCACTCCTTCCTCCCCCCACCCCCTGCTCTGGCTCTTGCAGCTATGGCAGGAATGTCTATGTTGAGAACATTTAGCAAAGCAGACCCCGTGGTCTGACTGATGAGAAAGTACGTGATGAAACCACGTCCTGGGTGTTTCTATATAACAGGATCTTGAATCTGCAAAGCAAGAAAGTAAAAAAAAAAAAATTACCCCGGCCAGCATGGCTCCGTGGTTGAGCATCGACCTTTGAACCAGGAGGTCATGGTTCATTTCCCAGTCAGGGCACATGCCCAGGCTGCGGGCTCGATCCCCAGTGTAGGGCATGCAGGAGGCAGCCGATCAATGATTCTCTCTCTCTCATCATTGATATTTTTATTTCTCTCTCCCTCTCCCTTCCTCTCTGAAATCAATAAAAAATATTTTTTTTAAAAAATAGATACAAGCAAAAATTCACATGACATTTCCCCCACAAAGTTCTATTCAATTGGGCAGCTTTAAATGAGTTTTGGTCCCTCTCCCTCCCACCTCGCACGGGTTGATGGGTTTTTCTCAGCTTGGTTGTCTGCGGTTTCACAGCTCCCCGTCACCTCCCTTCGGAAGCCGGTAATAGAAACAGATGGTGGCAGTGTGCTGCGCCTTCGCTCGGGGGTAGCTCTCTGCCGGGAGCCCTGTGTCTTCCTCAGAAGGATTCTTGGTTCATGCTCTGTCTTTGGGTATTTCTGGCCAGGAGGACATGGAGTGAAGATTTGGGGACCCCCATTATCTGTGACCTGGCATTTAATTCAATCTCAAGACACCTGAACTAGATCTGGGTAGAAGAACTTGACAGAGAGAAACCCACTGCTTCCGGTAATTTTCGTAATTAAACCATATTGACTTGCCCTTTATTTCTTAGCTTCCTCTTATTGATTATGTACTATAATCCTTTCCTGTAGGCTGCCTGGTTGTTGTCATTGATGTTTTCTACAGGACCGGGTCGTTTTGGTCCTATTTGGTGCATACGTTTTCAGCGTTTTGCATATGAGTATCTGTGCAAACATTTAAGCGATGACTTTAAAGGGACATTTTGTACTGCTGGTTTTATTTAAAAGATAGAAAACTGTATTTCTCCTCTCTTGATTGACTACATGGCAAACACAGGAGGAATGTATTCTGCTGCTGCTAAAACAACCCTGATGGGGCGAGTGCTGCAGGTGTGGCTGTCTTCGCTGCAGACGTCTGAGTCTGCGGCTGGACTCCTACTGTATTGCAGCCGGGAGTAGGAGAGTCGGGTCTGAATGGGAGGGTGCTGACCTATTCCAGGCTCATTCTACACTTGGGCTTTATGGGCAGCAACGGAGGGGACATGTGTGTTCTCGGGGATTTCATTGTTTCAGCCTGGATTTTCACAGAGCTCCTGCAGAATGCTAAGTGTCTACCGCCCAGAAGGGACATTAAGGGACTTCTCAGGGTCCTTAAGCCAAGAGCTAAATCCTTGGATCTGTATTTAATGTTATGGTCATCAAAGTCATAGATGTACCTACATAAAATATCAGCTAGTTCTCTTGATTTATGGTACAAAAAAACAACAACAACAAATAAAAACACAGTAGTCCCTTTCCCCCCACCTCCACCCTAGTCCTGCTTGCTAAATGCAATCATTTTCAACTTTAGCTTTGTTTTGGTATTTATCTTCATACTTCTAAATGGCTTGGTTTATCTCTTTATTCTTTAATATGAAAAGGTTTTATTCTGTTGTTCCTCCAAACTCCCAACACATACAAGTCATTACAAAGGGCGGGGATTGAGAAGGGAAGCAAGCATTCTGAAAGTCAGAGTATCATGGGAGCCACAGGAGAAACGGCATTTCGGAAACAGTGCAGGGGGCGAGCACATCCATTATGGGCTGAAATAGCACCTGAGCGAAGATCGATGGCATGGCCCCTTGACTTCACAGGAAGGTTTGGGACCTTGGAGGGCAGTGCCGGTGGACTATACATGGGATTGTTTGAGGAGGGGATGGGAGTGAGGACGTTAACACTGCTTGGGAGCCACAGAGACTCCAACAACCAGCTTGGGCCTTAATTGGAAGGGGAAACACCTCACTATAGACCGGTGATGGCGAACCTATGGCACACGTGTCAGAGGTGACACGCGAACTCATTTTTTGGGTTGATTTTTCTTTGTTAAATGGCATTTAAATATATAAAATAAATATAAAAAAATATAAGTCTTTGTTTTACTATGGTTGCAAATATCAAAAAATTTCTATATGTGACACGGCACCAGAGTTAAGTTAGGGTTTTTCAAAATGCTGACACGCCGAGCTCAAAAGGTTCGCCCTCACTGCTATAGATTCTATAGTATAGAGCAGCGGTTCTCAACCTGTGGGTCGCGACCCCTTTGGCAGTCGAATGACCCTTTCACAGGGGTCGCCTAAGACCATCCTGCATATCAGATATTTACATAACGATTCATAACAGTAGCAACATTACAGTTATGAAGTAGCAACGAAAATAATTTTAGGGTTGGGTCACAGTTGAGGAACTGTATTTAAAGGGCCAGAAGGTTGAGAACCACTGGTATAGAGCATGATGTTACCACTAATGAAACAGGTGACTAAACCAAAAATGTAGGCATTGGGCACATTTCTTAATACGAGCGTGAAGATGTTATCAGAGCAGAACTGGCACATTGATGTGTCAGGACCTGAGAGGTGAGGCAGTATCGGATGCAACTGTGTGGTGCTGGAAATTCGGTTGCAAAAAGCTGTGATCATTTGTATTCTGAGGACGAGGGAGATGAGATGCAGGGAGATAAACTGACATCTTCCAGGCCACACACTGAGTGATGAGGTGGGGAAAGAATCCATAAGTGTTGACTGTTCTTTGCCGTCTCCGTCATGCTAATCAGCACCGGAAGATGCAAGCTGGCCCTTCTGGGCCGGCGTAGCTTGGAGTGCAAATTTCTGCAGCTGGAGCAAGAACTGCAGCTCTTTCAAATGAACTCTGTTGAATTCTCTTACTTCACATTGGTTCTGACAAGTAAAAGAAAGAAGTCCCGATCAGCTTTTTAAATAAGAAGGCAAAAGAAAAGCCATATTCAAATAACCTTTATTCCTGCCTCCAGACAGCTGAGGCTAAAAGAAATCATTTCTTTCCCCCTCCCCCCTCCCCATCCCCCTGGTTGACAACTGCCTGGTTGTGTATGCGTCAAACTCTCCGAACCGTACAAAGAGGAATGAATCAAGCTCGAGAGTGGAGCCGAGAGCCACGGAGACCGCCTGAGAGATGGGAAAGTTCAGGGAGGCCAGTGCCAGTGGCCACAAGTCTGGAGAAGCCTCCTTGAGGGCCAGATGGGGACAGCAGGGCAGGTCCTGCCAAGGCCAGAATGGCTGCTGGGCCCAAGCCCTGTGAGTGACACCTGGGAAAGTTCTAGAAGGAACAGAGGGTACCCTGACATCCACCACCAGGCCGCTTCAAAAATGGATTCTTCCATAGACCTTTCTTGGGCAACGGTGTTTCCGTTGGTTTTTAGCCCTTACACTCCAGCCTCCTTCAAAGCTCTTCTCCCATCTCACCCCCATGGAGTCGCTAGGGCACAAGTCTCAACAGCCGATCTGTGGAATCCATGGACTCCCCCCAACCCCCCAGGCGGCAACCTTTGCCATCCACCATTCAGCCATCTTATCTTGTAATTCAGATGTTCTCTCCTGTGATTCTGTGTTTCCCTCAGGCTCCTGCGAACCCAGTCTCTGGAATGGTTCTACAATAATGTGAAGAGCCGCTTCAAGCGCTTTGGCAGCGCCAAGGTCCTGAAAAACCTGTACAGGAAACACCGGCTGGAGAGTGGAGCAGGCTTCGACATCCTCGGTATGCTGGCTGCCTCTTGCTCTGGGAGTCCTTGGGGGGCGGGCGGTGGGGGGTAGAAGAAGGCCTTGCCTGGAGGCCCCGTATGCTGAGGCACACTCACCTGGACAGAACGAGCTCCTTAAATATCCCCCTTCTAGTGAGGAGCCAAAACAGGACATAAATAAAACCTTCTCTTAAGTTCTGAGTCTTTTGGTCCCAGCAGCTCCAGTGGGCTGGGTAGATTAGGAGCTAGGAGGACCAAAGTATGGCTGCAAATTGTGGACATTCTAATTCTGGATCCTTAGAAATAAAAGATTCTTAATCATCTTTCCCTAATGATTACAGCATCAGGAAGTCATCTTGGGTCGATTGTGTAGACTAGGTCCGCACTCGGAGAATATGGCCTCCACTTCCCTTTCCTCCTACTCCAAAACGGTCTCTGTACCAGGCCCCGAACGTGAGGGGAAGGGAGAGTGAGAAAAATGTCAGCTTCCTCCAGAAAGCTTGAAGGATGACACCTGCGTACGCTGTTTTATTCAGTTCAAACAGCCAATGTAGCTAAACCAGAATGAGGAAGTAGTATATATATATCTCCCACATTCAAAGGCTGTTAAATCGCGTTGTTTACCCTTATCTTCAGAAAAAAATCACTTCTACTGTTGTGGTAAACAACCTGCTTCCCTATTTATAATGGTCTGGCCCTCTAGCAACTTTAGCTCGAAATTATAGCTAATTTGCCTACAAACGTCAGGTGGTCATAATAATCTGGCCACTCAGTGTATATGCTATAGTTCTAGTAGACCAGCCAGTACAAAGAAATTGTTGTCAGAATATAAAAAGCACCTCTTCCAAAGAAAGGCTGTTTTTTCCTGTCTAGCGGGAGGTTTTTCCCCTATCACTTTGCTGACACGGGTGAATGCTTTTTATGCACAAGAAAGAGGTGAGGGCGAATCTCCTCCATCTCATTTAGAGCTTTTTCACCATCATTGTTTTGTATTCTCCAAAACAGGATGGAAGCATTAAACCTGGAGTCATTAGCGCCTTTTGTGGTGGTAGTTAGAATCTCTGTCTTTCTGCCTATGGCGAAGAGAGCAGTGCCCAAGGTTGCCACCTATTATTTTTATCTTCTCTTTGTAGGGTTTTCTAAAAATATGTTTCTAGAAATGGAGGCAGAAAAGAGAAATTTAAAGTAAAGGTGGTCACAGTAATTTTTGAACCCAAAAATATTTCTCAAGAAAGTTTCAGAATAGAATCGGCTCACTCATTTGCATGCCATCTTTTCTTTCCTCTCTTGTACATCCTCCGGTCTGCTTTAGGGACCCCTTTATGTGTCCCCAAATTCAAATCTCATCGGCGTTCTGTAGGGCTTAATGCAAATGGAAAGGAAACAAACCTGTGTAGAGACTCTCACAGCACAGAACACAATTCTGATCTCATTCCATTTCTCCCAGTGGCCCCACCAGTGGAGCAGGCTGACACGAATCCCAAGTGGGCCAGCTCAGGGCTTTGAAATCCTCCAGTGTCATTGTCAAAGGATGATCGTTTGCTGGGAATAACTGTCTGCCGTGATTGGAACAGATGTAGGTCCCGGGCCCTCGGCGATTCACCACTTCTCTCACCTGGCGCTCAGTCACAGCACTTAGCACACTGCATCCGGTGATGGTTGACTAAGCTTCGCTCCTGCCGGGCCACGTGGAGACAACAGCTCCTTTGTCTCTGTGTTCTCAAAGCAAGGCTCAATGCCCGGCATAGATTATGATCTCCATATTGCACTAGCTAGTTCAGTCTTAAAGCATTTTGTAGGTACCAAGACACTTCATAGACATATTAGAATTGGTTGCTTTAATATGATTGGTGTCTCCATTTTAATTACGATTTCCTCTTGATAAACATGAAAACAAGCTGACAGGAGACACTTTATGAGATGGTACTCAAGCCTGTAAAGCCATGATCTCAAAACAATGAGATTTATTCTGCACGCCACCTAGAAAATTTAGTCCCACCTCAAGTGCTTACGTGGCCTCCTGGTTATGTGAGATGAGTGGGGAGTCATTACCGTTGTCTTCTAGCTACAACCCAACACCCTTGTATGGTTGCCATCTGCCATCCTCAATCCTGACTACCCATTAGAATCACCTAGGGCAGTGCTCGGCAAACTGCAGCTCGGCAAACTGCGGCTCGCGAGCCACATGCTGCTCTTTGGCCCCTTCAGTGTGGCTCTTCCCCAAAATACCGATTTCTGCACGTGGGCCACGAAGTTTCAATCGCACTGTACGTGCGCGCCCGCACGTGGTATTTTGTGGAAGAGCCACACTCAAGGGGCCAAAGAGCCGCATGTGGCTCGTGAGCCGCGGTTTGCCGACCACGGGCTAGAGGATGCAATATTGGTACTGGGACCTCGGGTGCTTAAAAAAAAACAAAAACCCAGTGCCCAGATCATCTTCCAATGCTCAGCCAATTACTTCTGAATCTCTGGAGGGGACTCCGTACAGATATTGTTTAAAGCTCTCTGGGTAATCCTCAGGCACAGCCAATTTCTCTATAATTTGTTCAGGAGAATTCTGAATAAATGGTTCCATCTTCAATTCATCTAAGGGTGCTTGCTCAAGGTCACATGACTAATAACTTGCAGGTCCAGGAGTTGACCTCACATTTCTCTGAATTCAATCCATTTTCCTGTCTTGGATTCCACATTGCCTCCAAAGAAGGTACTGGAAGAAAGTTGGGGTGGTAGCAATGCTACACCAGGAATCATCAATGTGAGAAGAAAAATGTGATTGATCCAAAAGTGTAGCATTGTTGTGTAACCCAGTGATTCCCTAACCTGTTAGCAGGGCTAACTTCAGGTGGGTAATGGTGGTTTGCCAATTTGGTGCATCTGTGCTCCCTGAAGACCTTTGATAATCATGATTTCTCACTCTCTCCTTTCTTCCCCCTCCCCCAGGAGGAAGCTTTTTTGAGACAAACCTGGAGAATGAAGGAAGTGTTTCAGGCAGTGATTCAACATTTTATAGGCAATCAGAAGGTAAACTTGCTTAAGAATTTACAGCTAATGGAAGGGTGGAAGAATAGAAGCACCTTCTACTGGGAGATTCTGTCCAGATCTCCCAGTTGCATTGTGAACACTTGATACAACTATGTATTGCTGTGTGGGAGTCTCCAGGGGTTGCCATTTGTATGGATCCGTCATCAAAATAGATGAGTAAATCCAAGGTGTGGCCTAGAGAAGTGCATTTGCTACCCAACCGCCAGATACTTGGTGATCAACTAGTGAGTGTTTGGAGTTGGAATATAAAAATCAACATACCTGGGCACTTCATATTAAAGTATTCTTATAAAGAATGTACCACTTACTGATTAACTTCTACTTTTTTATACCAGTGTAATAGTTCCCTCGGAGCAGAGGTTAAAAGCAAAAACAAATTTCTAGTTTCAAATAAAGCCTTTTCCGACACTTCAGCTCCTTCCCCAGAGGTCTGAGCAGAAGAGCTAAGCAGAAGAGCTTCGAGTGGAGCCGTCATTTTACTTGTCATTCCCTTTCAGAAAGCGACCTCTGTTCTGTTTCCTAGGACACAGCATGATGGACACATTGGCTGTTGCCTTACGTGTGGCCGAAGAGGCCATCGAGGAGGCGATTTCCAAAGCAGAAGCCTATGGGGACAGCCTGGTATGGACCCCCTTCTCCTCTCTGGGGTGGTGTGGGTCGGGGTCCTGGCTGCCGGAGAAAAGTGCTGGTTGTCAGGAAACCAGTGTCAACCTCTCACTCCCACGAAAGTGATTGTACCCCAAACCTGCCCAGCAATCGGCCATTCTGTTCCCTCCCTCTGCAGGACAAGCAGAATGAGGCCAGTTACTTGCGGGACCACAAGGAGGAGCTGACTGAGGAGCTGGCCACGACTATCTTGCAGAAGGTAGGTGGCCCGGCCATCCGATGACGGCAACTTACCACCCTGGCCCAGAGCAGGGCCTCCCGAGAGCTGTAGAGCAACCACTGGTGTGGTTGTTGTCTTGGGCACCATTTCTGTGCCTTGTCGTCTTGTCCTCTGTGCTCTGGAGGCTAATGCAGAGGGATTGCACTGCAAAATCTAAGACAAAGGATGGAGTGTGTTTGCCTTTGGGGATGGAGCTGGTGGGTGGGGAGCCAGGAATTCAGCACTGAGCAGGTTACTCACTGGCTTCCTGTTTCCTGAGCTTTGTGTGTATGTGCATGCCTGTGTACATGTGTGTGCATGCCTGTGTACATGTGTGTGCGTGTGTGCATGTGTGGGTATCCTCTTCTTACACTTCTCAAACAGTCTTTTGCAGAAAAAGCTTGCAGTCACCCCCTGCTACCTACGTTGCCTAAACTGTCCTTTGCCAGGTGTATCAGTAATGACAACTTAGAAACCACCCACCCCAAAAACTCTGTGGCTTTAAACAGGCTTATTTCTGTGTTTCACAGCCAGTACGCCAACCCCGAGAATTCCATTCAGTTCTGACACGAGGCAGAGTTAGCACAGACGCCACACGTGAAGGGCTCAGTCCCACAAGATGCCAGTGCAAGTCTAAGGGAATCCCCACGTCACCCACGTCTGCCCAGCCCTCTACAAATTCAGGGCTTCCGATGACCCTCCCTCAATTTGGATAATTTGCTAGAACAACTGATAGAACGCAGGAAAGTGCTATGGTTACAATGACCTCTTTATTATTATAAAAGATACAAATGAACAGCCAGTGGAAGAGATGATGGGACCACAAGATCTGCGGAAGGGGTGTACAAACTGTCCATGCCCTCTCTGTGCCTGTACCAGCTAGGAAGCTCCCCAAGCCTCAGTGTTTCAGAGTTTTTAATAGAGGCTTCATTAAGTAGGCATAATTGCTTAAGTCTGTGGTTCTCAACCTTCTGGCCCTTTAAATACAGTTCCTCATGTTGTGACCCAACCATAAAATTATTTTCGTTGCTACTTCATAACTGTAATGTTGCTACTGTTATGAATCGTAATGTAAATATCTGATATGCAGGATGGTCTTAGGCGACCCCTTGTGAAAGGGTCGTTCGACCGCCAAAGGGGTCACAACCCACAGGTTGAGCACCGCTGGCTTAAGTCATTGACCACCTGCATGAACTCAATCTTTAGTCCCTGTCCCCTCCCCAGAGGTTGGGGTAGAGCTTAAAGTTCCTTGGTTTACAGGATTGGGGTTTTAATTGCTTTTCAATTACAGTTGACATACAATATTATATTAGTTTCAGGTTATAACTTAGTGATTAGACCAGCCGTGGGCAAACTACGGCCCTCGGGCCAGATGCGGCCCGTTTGAAATGAATAAAACTAAAAAAAAAAAAAGACCGTACCCTTTTATGTAATGATGTTTACTTTGAATTTATATTAGTTCACACAAACACTCCATCCATGCTTTTGTTCCGGCCCTCCGGTCCAGTTTAAGAACCCATTGTGGCCCTCGAGTCAAAAAGTTTGCCCACCCCTGGATTAGACATTTATGAAATGGTCACCCCAATAAGTTTAATACCCACCTGATACCATACATAGTTATTACAGAATTACTGAGTATATTCCCTATGCTGTACTTTACATCCCATGACTGTTTTGTGACTACCAATTTGTACTTCTTCATCTCTCACCTTTTTCACCCATCAGCCAATCCTATCCAATCTGGCAACTATCCATTTGCTCTCTATATCTATGAATATGTTTCTGTTTGGTTTGTCCTTTTATTTTGTTTTTAAGATTCTGCATGTAAGTGAAATAGTATGGTATTTGTCTTTCTCTGGTTGGTTGTTTTTTTTAGCCACCAGCCTCCTCCTATCTAGTGGCCCTGGCCATGAGTCACCTCATTAGCATAACAAGGACACTCTTATCACTCAAAATATTCCAAGGATTTTTGAAGCTCTGTACCTGGAATCAGTCTAACAGCAAATATATTTTTTATTGTACCACAGTTTCTTTCTCGCTCATGCATCTGTACTGGCTCCATCTAAAGCAGTGGGTTGGGGTCAAGTGTGTTCACTCTGGGGCCCTACCTCATTTACCTCATCAGCTACTCATGACCATGACCAAGCACAAGGCAGCCAGAGGAAGCCAGTGACGTCTATCAAGGCCTAGGCTCAGCCATAACTCCCTGTAGCCCACTCCCTCCTCACATGTCATTGGCCAAAGCCAGGCACATAGTCAACACAAAGCCAAAGGTGGGAGATACACTTGATCCTCGAACACTGTGGGAGTTAGGGTGCCAACCATCTGTGCAGTTGAAAAGCCATGTATAAAATAAGTCAGTTTTCTGCTTATGCAGATTCTCAACTGCAGTAAGAAAAAAACAGGTAAGCCCGGCTGGTGTGGCTCAGTGGTTGAGTGTTGACCCATGAACCAGAAGGTCACAGTTTATTCAATTCCTGGCCAGGTCACTTGCCCAAGTTGCAGGCTGGATCCCCAGTAGGGGGCGTGCAGGAGGCAGTCAATCAATAGTTCTCTCTCATCATTGATGTTTCTATCTCTCCCTCTCCCTTCCTCTCTGAAATCAATAAAAATATATTTTTAAAAAAGAAAAATACAGTTGACCCTTGAACCACGCAGGTTAGAACTGCATGGATTCACATATATGTGGATTTTTAAAAATCTGCATTTAAGTAGACCCATGGAGTTCATACCTGTGTTATTAAACGGTCACCTGTATATCCTCCCTGTCCTGGGAGAAGCACAGACTCACACAACAAAGGGAGCATTGGAGAAATTCAGTCTTCCTTTTAGTCACAGTAAGTCTTGTCTCTTTCACATGACACTCTTCCCACCTAACGACCCCCAAATGCCTCAGTCAATAACAGATCAAAGTCATTGTACATGTGATTCAGAGTCAGTTCCTTTTAAGATGGAGACCTATGAACTAAGCAAACAAGTCACCTGTCCCCACATACCAACACACAATGCCGGAATAGGACAGCAACACTACCCCACCCACCTGCAAAGTCGGGAGGTGACCGGTCCATAGCATTTCTGAAATCCTGCTAGGTGCACATGCCAGGTCCCCACTCTGCAGGTCGGGGGTGGGCCTTGAGTAGGCCCAGGGAATGCACTGTAGTTCATTGCTTTCCTTGGCTCTCAGCCTTCCTCTTCATCATCTTGTCTGGTCCAAAAAGGCATTGGAGGATATGCTCATCTTGGTGGCTCAGCCGTTTTCTCAGCTACTTCCTGCCTGTAGGAAGTTGGGAGCCCAGAGACCATTGTATGAATGGACTCATTCAGTCCCCATGGCTGTGCCCAACACAGCAAGCGGAGCGAGCAAGCCGAAGCCAACCCTGATGACTCCTGCTGTCTGCCCCCTGCACAGGCCTTCCCGATGCTTCCTAAAATCAAGATTTACAGCCGGAGACTCTGGTTTGAGCTCCAGCTCCACTCTTTGTGAGCTGTGCATCCTTAACTGGTAACTTAACCTCTGAGCCTGTTGCCTCATCTGTACAACAGGTGTAGTTACAGTCTGTAGTTCTTAGCAGTGTTTTGAGGATTAAATGAGATAAAGCATCTCTGGTGCCTGGCCCAGCGTCTGGCACATGATAGGCACTTGGTAAAGAGAAGAAGTCGTTGCCATCATAAAATGATTATTTGTGAACTGTAAAGTGCTGTGGAATGTTCAAGGCCATAGTTGTACTGTTTTGTCATAAGACAGATCTGAAGGAGGCTGGCCTTCTGAGGCTGCTCTCGCGTGGCTGAAAGAAAAATCCCAAAGGTGGTCCCGGTCACGCCACCTAGACTCCGAGGCCTCTCCATAACTCTCCCCCTTTGTCACCCCACCTCCTCCCCAGATCATAAGAAAACAGAAGAGCAAAGGTGAGCAGCAAATGGAAGAAGAGTCAGAGTGGTCACAGCCCCAGAGCTGCAGTGCGAAGGCGGCCGACGAGGGGACCGCGGCCTCCCCCGGAGGCCACCCTGCCTCCAGCATCCGCTGGGTGAGTCTCCAGGCAGTAACGCAGGCGTCTTGCATGCTCTCCCCGAGAAACGGGGTCAGCACACGGAACCATCTGGAATTAACTCGTGTGCCCACCGGCTGGCATAAAGGAATAGGGTGGTGGGCAGGGGGAGAAACTGAGAAAGTGTGTGTGAGAGTCCGGGTAGGAGGGGTGAGGGAGGAGAAAGAAAGAATAGATACAAAGGGACTGTGGAGAATACAGAGGTAGGTTTCTCCACAGAGACCAATCCAGGGAAAATCAAGATGTCAGTAGGCACTTTTTCATTCATCCCGGAAAGAGCTGTACTAAGTCCCTTGAGGAAAATAAAAAGCTGTATCAGGAAGACCACTTGCTTTTCCAAAACCGGAAAGGGACAGCAAGAGAATGGCCACTGCCATCTGAGTCACCAAAATGGCCACATCGAGACCTAATTGGGAAGTCGTGGTGTGGCTCAGCCTTCCTGTCTGTCACCCTGAGACTAAGCCAGGGGCGTCTCGAAGCACAGTGCCCTTCCTGTGACCCGGGTCTGGGCCTGCTCATGTCCGCAGTAGCGGCACCCGGCCTGTGAAATCCAGGCTCTCTGTGTGAGGGGCCCCAGCGGAGGACACGCAGAGCGTGGAAGAAGCAGAGGCTGAGCCTGGGGAGGACTGGCCCGTTGGGCGTGGGTTCCACAGCTCCGGGTGCCAGCAGGCAGAGCATGGGGCCAGGGCAACACACAGGTACAGCTTAAAACCGGAAAGTCACATGAGTGGGGGAGCAGTGCCTAGTGCTCACCCCACTCCTCCTGGGGGTTAGGGGCAAGCACCCCCTTTCTGAACAGAGTGAAAGAAGGGTGTGCAGAGCAGCCACATGGCAGACACGCCATCCCAGAAGGGATGGTCAGCAGCCTCGCCTGCATAGACTCTGCCCAGGATTCCCCAGCCGCCAGGCGCATGGGGTGACAGGGAGCATCCTATGGCTTTATCAGAGATTTCACTTCATTGGCTGATGGGCAGGACCTTCCTTTGTCAACATGCTGTCAGCTTATTTCGCTGCCGCCTTCACTAAGGGAGCCTTTTAGCACAGGGTTCCCACTTGGGTTCTACACTAATACCTCCGGGGTTTTCTCTTCTTGTCAGGAGACCTGTCTTGCCAGACGCCTGGCTCCCACGCAGCGCGGTCTTCACTCTGGCTTCGACGCCGAGGTAGACAGCGCTGACTCATTTCTTACTTTTTTCCTGGGCAAAGAGCAGAATATGGTTTATTTCCCGATGCTGGGATAGAGTAGGGCCCAGTGGAAGTCCCTCTCTGACTCTGAAGCATCTTTTGAATCTCTTTGTAAGTTATGTCCACTCCCCAGGATCAGTCCACTTTTGGGGTCGGGGGTGGGGGGCGGGCAGAGTGTCACAGGGGGTATCGGGAGGTAGAACCTCAAGTTTGTGGTTTGAAATAAAAGCCCATAAAGGACATTGGTTCACCCCCTTGGGTAAGCACTCCTTCTGGTTAACACTTTAACCCCAGGTTGTGTGGCCTGGCAGGGGTGTGGGCACTGTACCACAGGGACAAGATCACTACAACCTTCATCCTGAACTTGGATGTTTCATCAAGGAGTCTCCTCCCGGCCCCTCCTCTGAGTTCTCCCTGCGCCGTGATTTGTACCACGGAAACAGCGTGTTTTCACCTAAGCGCTAGTCAGGAGCCACACTGTGCTCATGGGAACCGCCTCACACAGGGCCGCCTGACTCGGGGAATAAAGAAAAATCCCGCATCCAGCTCGGCCCCGGGCACAGTTGGCCCCTCTGAGCAGCCTGATTGCCAGTGGTCACAGGCCTAACTTCCCTTGGCCAGGACCCCTAGCCCTTCCCCTCTAACCAGCACCATAGCAGGGCCAGCCTGGGGCCCTCGAGGTGGGGGCACATCCAGTGGACAAGGGTCAGCTTCCTCACGGGTTCCATGCAGTGCGTCTGGGCACACTGCCCACCCGCATGGGCGAAGCCAATGCTTCCCCTCTTTCTCCTCCCCTCCCACCCCCCCGCACCCCTGCCCTGCCTGGCCCACTCCAGGCCCTAGACCCCCTGTGATGAAGGAGCCTGTGCTGGGACCACATTTGGCAATTGGGGCCTGAGAGGGACTGAGCCTGGTCAAGGCCACCACATTGCCTGACTGTGGGAGCCCCATTCATCTGGAATACAATATGAGTGGCAGCCCCAGCACGATGGCCACAGATGCTGATGAGGCCCCAGTGGGAGGGGACAGGAACCATTGCTGGGTAAGGAGCAGGCACTCTGTCTGCCCATCACAAGATGGGGATGCAGGTATCATTAGACCCATTTTACAGGTGGGGAAACGGAGGCTAAAGCTTTCACATAACTTACTTAAGGTCACCCATGTGCTGGTTGGTGGGGCCAGGCATTGAATACCCTTTTCCTGCTCCAATGCCCTTGATCTAGCGCAGTGGTTCTCAACCTTCCTAATGCCGCGACCCTTTAATACAGTTCCTCATGTTGTGGTGACCCCCAACCATAAAATTATTTTTGTTGCTACTTCATAACTGTAATTTTGCTACTGTTATGAATCGTCATGTAAATATCTGATATGCAGGATGTATTTTCATTGTTACAAATTGAACATAATTAAAGCATAGTGATTAATCACAAAAGCAATATGTAATTATATATGTGTTTTCCGATGGTCTTAGGCGACCCCTGTGAAAGGGTCGTCCGACCCCCAAAGGGGTCACGACCCACAGGTTGAGAACCGCTGATCTAGTGTCTTCCTCTGTATGGCTCGGGGAGTAACTGCGCCGAGTTCGGAGCGAGGGGTCTCGACCCACAGGTTGAGAACCACTGATCTAGCGTCTTCCTCTGTATGGCTCGGGGAGTTTGGAGCACTGCAGGCTCCCTGGGCTTAACTGCAAATCCCAAACTTAATTCATTCCCATTCAGCCAGGATTTCTCATCTGTTCTCACGAAAGAAAGTTCAGCGTGATTGTTCTCTTTTTAATTTCCTCCGTTATTGTGTGGCTCTCTGCCTGTAGGGGGTCAGCACCATCCGCCGTTCAAAGCCTTATGATGCAATATCCTAAAAGGTCTAGCCCAGGGTTATAATTCATTCCGTGCCTGTGCCTTTGGGCGCCTGTATATAAAAATGTGTCTCTGTAATAATAATACGATGATCCTCTTGATATCATGATGATGGCAGCAGGGCCAGGCACTCGGGATATGCCAGTGACTAAGCCCAGCCCTGACTCTCTGTCTCTGCTCTTTTCTTTTCTATTTCCCTCCCCCGTTCCACTGAATCACTGCTATTTTCTCCCTCATAGTTGCTCTGTCCTTTGACTGGCTGTCGCACAGACCTGAAGTCATTTTTTATTATTGGTATAATTATTGGATGGAATTCAATGGCTACGACTGACCCTACAAATACAAAGCAAAGCTGTCTCAATTGTTGAGTCATCTGACCATTATTACCGGTCCCTTTGCTCCCCAGCCCTCGATGCTAAAAACGTTCTGTCCCTGTTTTATGCTGTGAGCTCCTTGACCGCGAAGACTGTTCTGATAGTGATTGGTGCCTCGGGGAGCCTGCCCTGTTGGCCATGACCACAATTAGAGCAATCATAGCACCGTTCCGAGAGGTGTAGGTAGAATGCTCTGCTGCCGCCCACTCAGGACGCAGCGACTGTAAAGGAAGGAGCAGTTGGCCCTTGAAAAACGGGGCTTGAACTGCACAGGTCCACTTCTATGTGGACTTTTTTCCAACAAATACTGTATTTTCTCTTCCTTATGATTTTCTTTTTTTTTTTTAAATATATTTTATTGATTTTTTACAGAGAGGAAGGGAGAGAGATAGAGAGTTAGAAACATCGATGAGAGAGATATCGATCAGCTGCCTCCTGCACATCTCCCACCGGGGATGAGGTACATGCCCTTGACCGGAATAGAACCTGGGACCTTTCAGTCCGCAGGCCGACGCTCTATCCACTGAGCCAAACCGGTTTCGGCTCCTTATGATTTTCTTAATTTTTTCTTTTCTCTAGCTTACTTTATTATAAGAAAACAATATACAGCCTGGCCAGTGTGGTTCAGTGGTTGAACATAGGCCCATGAACCAGGAGGTCCTGCTTGGATTCCTGGTCAAAGCACATGCCTGGGTTGTGGGCTTGGTCCCCAGTGGGGCATGCAGGAGGCAACCAATCAATGATTCTCTCTCATCATTGATGTTTCTATCTCTTTCTCCCTCTCCCTTCCTCTCTCTGAAATCAGTTTTTTAAATTTGTTTAAAAAATGGAAGACAGTATATAATCTCTATATATAAAGGCTAATATGCTAAGTGTCCATCCTGGTAATAAGGTCACATAGCAACACCCAGCTTCCTCTCCCTAGCAACTAGCCTCCTTGGAGTTTCTTCAGCCTAGGAACACGATTTGCTTTATAGCCAGGTGGAAACATTTTACACTGTAACCAAATGTCTGTGAATGTCTGTGTTTTCCTGGGCCTCATCTCATTTGATCCTTACAGAAGTCCTGGAGTAGGTAGATAGGAGACTCGTTGGAATCCTATTTTCTTTTCATTAGCCAGAAAACAGAGATTTAGAAAGCTTAGAAACTTGACCCAACTGAAAAGAAGTAAGGAATGGTGGACCTTGAAAATGACTTCAGGTTTTCTCACTGCACAGAATATAGTCAAACACTGCTGCAGTTAAATATTTTACCCTTTGTTCTCCCTGCATGATCTATAATAATAATCTGCTTC
>NW_005354756.1:1864174-1865175 GCF_000412655.1 Myotis brandtii | reverse complement strand
TGGAAAAAGTTTAGCTAAATCAGAAAGCAGGTCTAATTAAGCAAGTTTATTCTATACCTATAAAAGGCTAAGTTAACTCACGCATGCACGATACATATAAAGCTCTCGCTCTGCCAATTGCATGCGTATGTTTCCATCTGTCATTGTCGATCGTGATTTTGGTTGACACTTCTATTATAGAGAAAGGGTGAATAGCAATATTAAAATATTTCTTCTAATTAATTTCCTTTGTGCACAAATTTGTGCACCAGGCCACTAGTATGGATATAATACAAAATATGTTAATCAACTGTTTATATTATCAATAAGGCTTCCGGTCAACTATAGGCTATTAGTAAAGTTTTGAAGGGGGGTTAACATTATACATGGATTTTTCCACTGCACAGGGGTCAGCGTCCCTAAACCCCACATTGTTCAAGGGTCACTGATCCCAGAGGTAACTGATGATCACACTGGGTGTCTCACCCAGAGCTGCAGGGCCGGAGAGCTCCGTGGCAGGTCCCGCTGGGTGCACGGTAGCCAGGAGTGCTTTGCTCCCAGGCTTCCAGCAAAGGCTCAGGCACAGCTCCCAGAGGGCATGGAAGAGCATGGGCTTGGAGCCAGGCAGACCTGAGCTCAATGCCTGCCTCAGTTTACTCATGCACACCCAATCGGACTGAGTGAGAGGATGGATAAGGTGCCTGGCTCAGTGATAGGCCTTAATAACTGCTCTTATTTTAGCTACCGTTTATTGAGTGTTTTCCATGTGCCTGACCTGACACTGATCCCTTTGCATGAGGAAACTGAGGCTTAGCATGGTTGAAGTTTCCCCCAAGAACCCACATAGCAAGAGGAGGAGCTGGACTTGACCTAACACATCACCCATAGTGCCTGCAGAGTTAAGAGGCGCGGCCTGTTTGAAAGCTCGGATTCTCAAGTCCCTCGTTGCAAGGCTCTGCTGGCATGCCATGCTGGCATTCCTGGACCCCGGGCTCCACCAGCGTTCCCAGCCCTCCCTGCGT
>NW_005354756.1:1848369-1863185 GCF_000412655.1 Myotis brandtii | reverse complement strand
GAGAGAGAGAGAGAGAGAAACATCAGTGATGAGAGAGAATCATTGATTGTCTGCCTCCTGCATGACCCCTGCCGGAGATTGAGCCTGCAACCCGGGCATGTGCCCTGACCAGGATCAAACCGTGACCTCCCGGTTCATAGGTCGATGCTCAAGCACTGAGCCATGCTGGCCTGGCTACTTTCCCCTTTTTTGAACATATGCTCTGCGTGATTTACAGTGAGGAGCTTGGAGATGGGAATAGGAAGTGTCTCCTGTGAGCTTACAGTAACACGGCACCTGGCAATAGGCTGTCAGCTCCTCCAGGCCAGACCTGAGTCCCACACATTCAGTCACAAACATGGGACTGAGGATCCCCCCCGCAAAGTCTCTCCCGGCCTTCAGAGAGCTCACAGTCTGTGGAAGAGTCGAGCAGTTGCATGGGTACTGGATTTATCAGGGGGACCACTTCATACGTTACATAAATGTCTAATCACTATGTTGTGCACATGAGCCTAATATAATTGAATGTCAATTGTGATGGGAAAAAAATATTTTTTGAAAAGTAATTCAGTCAGTTGGTCAAGGTATTACAGCAAAGGCCCAGATCCAGCTGACTCCTGAGTCCAGCCCCAGCCACCCAGGGCCTGTCCACAGCTCTCCTCCTGGGTCCACCCCCAACCACCCAGGCCCTGCCCACAGCTGCCCTCCTGGGTCCACCCCCAACCACCCAGGCCCTGCCCACAGCTCTCCTCCTGGGTCCACACCCAACCACCCAGAGCCTGTCCACATCTCCCCTCCTGAGTCCACCCCCAACCACCCAGGCCCTGCCCACAGCTGCCCTCCTGGGTCCATGCCCAACATGGCCTGCCCACATCTCCCCTCCTGCATCCACCCTAACCACCCAGGGCCTGCCCACAGCTGCCCTCCTGGGTCCACACCCAACCACCTAGGCCTTGCCCACACCTCCCCTCCTGGGTCCACCCCCAACCACCCAGGCCCTGCCCACAGCTCCCCTCCTGGGTCCACCCCCAACCACCTAGGCCCTGCCATCACCTCCCCTCCTGGGTCCACCCCTAACCACCCAGGCCCTGCCCACAGATCCCCTCCTTGGTCCACCCCCAACCACCCAGGGCCTGCCTACAGCTCCCCAGAAGCACTCTCCTTTGTCTCCTCACACCTCCTTTTGTCTTCTTAGCACCTGTGGTGGGAGAGGAGGTGTTGGGCTGTTGCATTGACCAGGCCTAGGGCTTGTGGGCTGACCATTCTTGGCTCACTTGTCTATTGCAGCCCTGCTGACACTTAAGTTTGGAGTCTTCGAGGAAAAGGTGCTTTCACTTCTATCACATGCCAGCAGGTGGAGACAGACTGCTCGGTTGGATGAGCATTAGACAGTCCTTGGTTTCACGTTACTGTCCTAGACGCTGCCGAGGGCTTCACTCTTCCCTGCCCTTTCCCTCCTGGGTTTGTCGATATAAAAAGAGAAAACTAGGTCACCAGTAAAAGAGGATTCCTTCATTAAGTGACAAGGGAAACATGGGTCTCTGTTGGATGAAATTCCTTATCTATAACATCTGAGCTTCAAATTCTCTATAGATAATATTTATAACATATTTATGATACAGTTTAAACAAGGTTCCTGTCAGTCATTGGAAATCCCACTTCTCCTTGGATTGGAGTTTATTTCCCTTTCTTTCATTCAGGCGCCAAGTCGGACTGTGTTGCGATAGTTCTGGGTTGTGGACTGACCACTCTTGGCTCACTTGTCTATTGCAGCACTTACGTTGTGGCTTACTGTCCACCCTGCTGAAACTCAGGTTCGGAGTCTTCGAGGAAACGATGCTTTTACTTTTATTACATGTAATCGGCCCTGAGAAATACTAGCTGGGGGTTGGCTGGATATGGAGCCCTGTGAGAACTGGCTCTGTCTGTCCCATTAGTGCAGGCTGGCCGGCTGGCGGTGGAATAAGCAGGAACCGTTTCTGCCATTATATGGCCCTATGTACTGATTTGCAGCTTTTAACCAGAACACGAGAAAAGGCCACACCGTCACGTCTCCTCCACGCTGTGCAGTGTCGGCCGCAAAGCTGAAAGCCTTCGTCCCGGGGCCCGCGCCCCTTGAGCTCACCCTTTCCCCTCCTTTCTGCCCACAGCGGTCCCCGTCCGAGTTCTCACCCATCGGAGAAGATGCCCTGCAGACCTGTTTGCTGGAGGCTGCGTCGAGGCATCCGGGGAGCCTGGGCCAGCAGCCCAGGGAGGAGTCGGCGTGGCCCAGCTGGAGGAGCCTGGACAGTCCGGACCAGACAGG
The DNA here is from genome assembly GCF_000412655.1 of Myotis brandtii. Lineage (NCBI taxonomy): Eukaryota > Metazoa > Chordata > Mammalia > Chiroptera > Vespertilionidae > Myotis > Myotis brandtii. The sequence continues at coordinate 1,860,901 of NW_005354756.1, read as the reverse complement.
TGAGTGTTTTAAGCAGCATCTGGTTGGCCTGTGGGTTAACTGTGCTGTTTGGAGGCTTCTGGCTGCCGCGTGGCCGCTCAGCTCTTCCCCTGTCATCTGAGCAGCGTGTGCCCATTGTGGGCAGCCTGGGCAGTGTTCCTGTGAGACCCGTGGGACAGTGGGGGGCTCCTGGACCTGTGTGTGCAACTCACATGGCTGCACAGCCCACGTCAGCTGCCTGTAGAGTGGATGGAGACGAGGACTAGCCCCTGGTCCGTGGACGGGGGAGGATGTCTCACACAGGCCAGGAACGCTAATCCAACCCAGCAGACAGGTCAGCGTTCAAAGGGATTTGGGTCCCAGTGTCTGGTTCTAAGAGTGTCCTTTCTGAAGCCCGACATGTTTGTTAGGGTGACACTTGCTATGCCAAGTGAACCACACCTTTAGGTGGTTTAATGCCATAGTTTTAGTTCTCATCAGGCAGCTGTGCAGTGCCGTGTCCTGGCTGCAGGAGGCTTTCAGAGGCTCCTCGACCCTGTGGCTCTGCCGTCCCCTAGGGCCTCTGAGTCTTCTGCTGGCCATCCTCGTCCGGCCAGCAGGTGGAGGAAGAGAGAATGGAGAAGTTGGTGCACCTGCTGTCTAACCACCTCAGCAGGGAAATGACACCTGCACCACCTTCACTCCCATCCCAGGAGCATGAACTAGTCACATGGCCCCACCTTGAAGCAAGGGATCCTGGGAAATGTAGTCCTGGCTGGGAAAATGCATCCCAGGAACGGATGACACATGATTTTTTTCCCCCCTGCCACACAGGAGGAGGGCATTGCTGTTCCCTCTTCCTGCTCCTCCTCCTGGAATGCCTCACCTCTCTCTGTACAGGGCAATTGAACTTCCCTCTGCAGAAACTCCTCAACATCTATCACACACAGTCCTTTATTAAGCTGTCAAGTCATGTGATCCCTCCCAACCTTAGGGGCCCAAACTAGCTGAGACCCTTTCCCAGAGTCACACACACATCAGAAGGCTGCCAGATGCTTGGAATCACCTGGGGAGCAGCCGAGGGCCGGGAAGCCCCTGTGCTCAGGCCAGGGAGGTCTCCTGGGCCCCACAACTGGGATAAAGATGCTCACCCCACCCCACACAGGTCAGTTCCTTCCTCACCTAAATACGCATATCTGTGATGGAAGCTAGGAATGTTGTCCCCACAAGAGGGAGCCATAGAGTACTTCCACCCATATTATCCCCCCAAATCTCGACCCCTTTCCTCAGCAACCATAACAATAAATTAGCAGCAAAATACCGACAGTGCTTTCAAGGATTGTGCTATGACTTCTGCTCTGTCAGGGCAAAGACTTAACCAGCAGCCAGATAAGCCAATCCTGTTGTTATCACAGTGCAAAGAATAAAAAGCATGAAGTATTTTCTAACAGTTATTCTAAAGACCTTCCAAAAGAAATCTTTCCATGTGAACCTTTTAGGACCTGTCAGTAGAAATTGCGGAGATTCTGTGAGCACATGAAGGTTTCCTTATGTATGCGTATGGTTTGGGGTTTCCTTAAGTGCATTTTCCCTTTCTAGATATGTTTTCTTCCCCCTGCTGTTGTCCAACAGACCCACATTCATTCATTCGTTCATTCATTCATATTTTTTTTCTTTCTCTCTCACCTGGATGGAAAATTATCACAGAGAAGGAACTCTTAGATTCCACAGGACCTCTGAGAACATCACATAATAGATCTTCACTAAAGAGTAATAAATAACTAGCTTTTAAGAATCGCTTTACAGGGGATAGCGGCCACCTGCGGGCCCTATTTTGTTTATTCCTCCCACGGCGTTCCTAATCACTGCCATTATCCTGCGTGCCAGATGAAAGCCTTGAGGGACAGTGAGGGTCAGTGGCTTGTCCAGGACCCCACAGCTGGGAGCACCCTGACCCTCACATGCACACCCCGTGGCTCCGATCACAGCTTTTTTAAATTGACAGTGAGAGTCCCCCCACCTAAAAAACAAACAAGCAGCAGTGACAAGAACAGCATTTCAGAATTCAAACGTACACACTGGTACACTTAAAGGATATGATAAACCTTCTAAAAGACACTCCACTCCACAAAACAGTTCCCCGCTGAATTACGAGCACTCCGCATACATTTGCAGAGGGCTCTGCTTTTCAAAACACGATTGTGTGCATAATATTCCGTAAAACAAGGCACCCACGTGTAATTCATCAGTTCTGTCTACGCATAAAACTTAGTTCAACAACATCACACACACACACATTTCACACTCGGTCCAAACATCCATGCATCCCTCAGGAGGAAGATGGAAAATGAAAAATAAATAATAAATAAAGCGCTTGTGTAGGAAACCGCTGGTTTTCCTGAGGAATGCTGGGCCTTGACGTGCTGAAATGTCCAGGCCAACCCCAGAGGTCCTGACCGCTGTCTGATATGTACAGCAGGAAGCAGATCACTCCCGGGGGCATGGCTCAGCCTTAGCGGAGCAGAGATGCAGAACAGAGGAGGCCTGGAGGTGGAGGTCATCGTAGAAGGTTAATGTCCACTGGGCTGATGTCAGCAGCTCTGTTTCTGTGTCAGGGGGAGGGTTGGTTCTGGAGCATGTCGGTCCACAGCTGGGGTTAGCGCCAGGAGCACTGCGGGCTGAGTGAACCATAGCAACTCTGCCTCAGTCCTGACAGCGCTCACAGCAGCTCGTGGGTCTCCCCAAACACACACTCACTTAGAGTCCTTGACAGAACATCTCCTGTGCGCACAGCTGGGACGTGAAGATCAGGGGACGGTCCCTGCCCCCAGTTGCTCGCTGACTACTGTCTGCACAACCAGGAAAGGGTGAGAATTTGGACAGAGGAGGGGGTGGCGAGGAGCAGGGTCCCAGAGGATGCCCCCAGTGGACAAAGAGAATGTGGTCTTGGAGCCCAGATGCGACATTGAGCACTTCCCATGATGCAGCTCGACAGCCAAGGTTTTCATAGGGTTGCGTGTTCGTGGAAACGTCTGTGCTCTTGCCGAGAAAGAAGTTGGCCAACTTCTAGCTTCCCCAGGGGAACATGGCAACCTGGGATTGCCAAGGCAGGGGAGGAGAGGAGGCGGCACTGGGCTGACTCCCACGCCATCTGTCAAGGCTGTTGTGAGTGAGGTCTGTACAGTTGCTGAGGGCAGGGTGTGCTAACCTGTGAGGTGGGCCAGGCAGGTGATGGAAGCAGGTGATGGTGTCTTCTCCCATCCAGTGAGGAAAAGGAGGATCTAAGAGACAAAACCATGGCCAAAGTCAAAGAGCCAGGACCTGAGGCTGCCAGCAGCAGCCTTCCCCTCTCCCCGTCGCTACCCAGGCCAGGCCAGCCGAGGACAGGAGTGGGGCGACTCTCGGAGACGGAGGGGACCATCTACCTGGGTGGCATTAGCTAGGAGTCAGATCTCTGAGTTTCTCTTCATCTGCGCCGCACTGGGGCCCTGGGAGGCCTCGAGGGACTTCCTGGGGACCTTTCAACTTGCCCCCAGTTAGGTGTGCCCCTATGGACTTCCTAGAGCAGCTGCTCCCCAAGACCCCAGGAGCCAGTCATGGGGCAGTGGCAGGTGGCAACCTCACTTGCCCTAAGCTGATAACGGCCTCTCTGGTTTCTCTCCCTCCCACCTACAGACCGGGCCCCCGTTTTGCAGAGCCCCGATGGGAACTGGGTGGCGCTGAAGGATGGTGCTCTGCCCCCCGCCCGCCTGCTGGCCAAACCTAAGAGTGGCGCATTCCAGGCCCTGGAGGCTGCCTCCAGCGTGGCCTCCGCCTACGAGGAGATGGGCTCCGACAGCGAGGAGGACTTTGACTGGAGTGAGGCCTTGAGCACGCTATGCCCACGGCCCCAGGATCTGCCCAGGAACCCCCAGCCTCAGCCCACGCAGGCCCAAGGCTTGGACCAAGTCCCCTCCGCCACCTCTGCTCCCTCCAGGCTTTCCCCCCACCTCGAGGCCACGTGCTCTGACTCAGAGACGTCCTCCACGGGCTCCTCCCGGGAAACAGGGCATCATCGGGCCAGACTGTCCTGGCTGCAGAGGAAGGCTCCTAGGACCCCTGTCGCCGAAAAGATGCACCTCCAGGGGGAGCTGGACGTGAACTTCAATCCCCAGGCAGCCAGCAGGGAGACCTCGGACAGCAGCGAGCCTGAGGAGGCCCCCCACGCGCCAGACCGGCGGGCCCGGAGGTGGAGAAGGGCCCGCGTGGGCTCAGAGGATCCAAGCAAGGAGCTATCTTCCCCCAACGCCCATTCCCAGGAGCTGAGCACCCACCAGGTAATAAAATAGGTGTGTGCAAGCGCACGCGCACGCGCACACTTTCTGGGAGGATGTGCACTCCTTCAAGCATGGTTGGCATAGAGAGTCCGGGGTTAAGACTTCAGACCCAGATTCTCATCATGATGTTTGCTGCTAAGTAGCTGAGCGACACAGACAGGTCACATCAACTCTCTGGCATTCCACGGCCCCCTCAGAGATGAGAGCTTAGGGTTCAAAGTAGCTTTGCAAGGTGTGGCCCCGGACCAGCAGCATCAGGGAACATGCTGGAAATGCAGATTCGCAGGCCCCACCCCAGTCCTGCTGGATCCAGCCATCTCTGTGGCAGTGAACTCTCCTGATAATCCTGTGCATGCAAGTGTGAGGGCCACTGGCACCAGGGGAAGGGCCTGGGGCCTAGAGTCAGCCTTCCTGGTTCAAGTCCAGCTATGTGACCTGGGCAAAGCATCTCTCTAGGTCTCAGCTCCCTCGTCTGTAAATGGAGATACTCGTGGAACCCACTTCAAAGAAGGGTTGAGGGAAGTGAATGTCACAGAATTTGGCGTCAGTCCTACCTGACCTGTGCATATCGTGCCTAGAAAAGGCCCTTATTTGGGCTAAGCTCTCATTTTCTCTGTAAAACAAGATCATTAAAAGTGATCTCAGGATTGTTGTGGCGATAGAGAAAATATAAAGTTCTGTGCAACTGGGAATCATTATCACCTAGCTCAGGTGCAGACTGCTTTCCCGAAACCGTGAGTAACTTCCCTCAGGGATATTCTTGAGGGTCGTCTGCACACTTGCAGGTATAAAATGCCATATATGCAGCATAAGTAGGTGCCTGAAGCTTTCTGTTTATTCTGAAGTGGCTTGCAAGTTATCTTTTGGTATTCATCTTGGCAAGGCGTCAATAAAGAGAAGGCAAGCGCTGAGAGAAAGGTGATGGCTTGGACCAGTGTTGTGTCCCCCTCCCCTGGCAGTGTCCTCTCCTCTCCACTAGGTGGCGATGGCGTTGCACTTCCAGGGACTTCAAAACTCTGGCCTCCCGATCCTCCCTTCTCGTTAGTTTACTAGAGCAGTTCTCTTCTCAAAAAGAAAAATATATATATATAGTTTACCTGTATGCTTTTAAATTATAAATTTCAAAACACAGATATCATCTCCCTTGACCACAACCCTAAATCCTTGTTATCTTCCCCCAAATGACTTCAGTTGTATTTGTGCATTTATACGCAGATAGTACATTTAGAAATATAGTTCTGTAAATGTATCTGTGTTTTAGCAAAACCAGCGTCTTTCTATCCATATTCTGCTTCCTCTTTCTCTTAACAATAAGTCATAGGGATGTCAGCACACACAGAACTGCTCATCGTACCTGCAAAAGATTGCATCACGTGTTCCCTGGGAGTGTGGGAGTGGGAGCAATCCTTCCGGGGTGCAAGCAGTGAGGGTGCCTTGCCTGTAGGGAGTTCTTAAACAAAACTAAATCTAACAGAAGTCAGTCTCTTTCTTATCGCTCTGAACCATGCACGGAAAAGTCTAAGTGATGCTAGTGATGGAAGACTTCCCCACGGGGGCAGGCTGCTGCCAGCGTCCACCCAGCCCCCTGGGCTTTCCACTCTCCATGGTGGGGAGGGACCACCACCCACAGTTCCCAGAAAGATGGACATTAAAGACTTTCCAGAGGCTGAGGTTATAAACAACGCTGCGGAGAATATCGCTGTGCAAGTCTCTTTACACAAGTACAGGAAGTAGAATTGCTGACTTGAGGTACATGGATCTTTCATTCTAACGAGTACTGGCCAAATCAGGCTCCCAAAGCCTCATAGCAGTTCACGCGGCCAAGCACTGTTTGAGTATGTTTCCCCTGTTGTCCACAGTACTTAGTGCCGTCAGCCTGTGAGACTGTCACCACCTTAAGTGAGGGGAGAAATGCATTTCTTTCCAGTTAACATTTGCATAGTTACGACTGAGGTTGCACATTTTTCCCAATATTTGAAGCTATTTGCATTTTTTTTCTTCTGTGAAAGACACATTTATCACCTTCTATTATTTTATTGGACCACTTGCCTTTTTCTTATTGATTTTTCCGAATCAGTTTTATTTTGTAATTATGTTGTAGATTTTAGTTTTTTGATGGTTACACATTGAAAATATTCTCCCCTTGATTATCACTTTTGCCTTAACTTCATTTTACATGCAAAAGTTTTGTTGCTAATAATTTGTCAATCGTTTTTCTTAATAATAATTTATCAGTTATTTCCTTTATTTTTTATTTTGTACCTTGTTTAAGAAAGCTTTTTAAAAGACATTTTATTTATTTTTCATCCTCACCCAGGGGTATGTTTTCATTGATTTGAGAGAAAGAGAAACATCAATGTGAGAAAGAACCATGAATCGGTTGCCTCCCATATGCATCCTGACTGGGGACCAAACCCGCAATCTAGGTATGCGCCCTGGCTGAGAATCCAACCTGCAACCTTTTTAAAAATTATTATTATTATTTTAAATAGCAGGTTGTCAAAGTTGTCTCTCTCTCTTTTTTAAATGTTTTTATTGATTTTCAGGGAGAGGAAGAGAGAGATAGAAACATCAATGATGAAAGAGAATCTTCCATTGGCTGCCTCCTGCACACCTACCACAGAGGATAGAGCCCACAACCCCAGGATTGTGCTCCGACTGGGAATCGAACTGTGATCTCCTGGTTCATAGGTCACTCTCAACCATTGAGCCACACCGACCGGGCCAACCCTTAACCTTTTGTTCTAACCAACTGAGCCACCGGGCCAGAACTGTCACACATCTTTTTAGCAAAACAGGGATGGTCCAGATTCTGGTTGCAAATGTGCATGATGAAGCTCTTCCTGTCGAATGACTAACTAAATGAAAATATCATACTTTCTTGTCCTTAGGAATACATAGTGTGCTCATGGATTCTTGAGTTTAAGATAAGTCACCTAGGACGTTATCACCTGAAGACTCTTGGTCTGAGATTTTACTCATACAGTCAACATCACCATCATTGTTAGAGTCTGGAGAGCTGTGCTCCTCTGCCAATTCATCTTCTGAGTCACACAATAATTGTGAAGCATTGTTCTCTGTCCATTTCTTCTCTTTGTCATTATGAAATTTTGAATTCTCAACTGTATGCAGTGAGCTAAAAGCAGACTCAAAACAGTGATGATTTATTTCACTATTGAATCATTCTTCGAGGCAATTCTTTTCTTCCGTATTATTATCTCAGTCTCCTAGCATAATTGGGAATAACTGATGAGTAATCATGAAAAATATCTCCCAGGGTGATGAAACAGCAAAATATTTCAAAAGATGGGAAGAATTAGATCACAAAGATCCCATCGTGTACCTTAGAGTTACAAAAGGGCCCAGTGAACCCATGTAGTAAATGCAAGATAGAATGTTTTATTTTATTTAAAATATAAGTAAATTTTCCATTTATTCTTTGGAAGCCATTCACAAAGTAATAAAAGTCATGAGATATCAAGCCTTATAAATAGATTGAACAACTAACTCAATGAGGAAACTCAAACACTAAAATTGGGTCTAGTAGACCCTGATGGTATGCTGAGGTTATCTTAACATTCCATATACATCTGTCCACGTCAAGGCCAAGAATAAGTGAGAGTCACAGCCTCCGTGTGCTCCTGGAGTTCCCCAGGCCTGGCCAGGGACTTGCTCACAGGAGGAGCTTAGGAGATGTTCACCAAGTAGAGAGTAGGAGCTGTCAGTGTCATCACTAAGCTAGAACCATAATTACCAAGGGAATACCACACAGTATTCCTTACAGATGTGCAAGGTCCTTGCTGCATCTCAAAACCTTTGCCTGGCATCCCGTTCTTCCCTCTCTGCCTTTGAGCTGAGTAGCTGCTATACTTTGATGCTCAACTCAGACATTGATTCCACAAGGAAGGCTTTTGCCTAATCCCCAGCGTCTCCCAGCAAGTGCCCCTTAGTGGCTATCAGAGCATCCCTCCCACCCCACCCCCTTCTCTGCACGCGCCATCATGGCGGCTAGTATGGAAGGTTTTACTGTGCCTCCTCTAGGCTGGGCCGGATTTGCTCAGCCTTGCCTTATCAGCACCAGCACGGTGCTGCCGCTCAGGCTGGGGGCTCAGCAAGTATTTTGTGACTAAAAACTCCTGTTGAATTCCAACGTGTCCTCGGAGTGCAGATGCTCACCTGTCCGAACCCTTTAACAAAGTGTTAAGATGCATGTGTTTGAGGAAATAAAAGTGAAAAGTAAAAGCCCATCTGTGTTTCTCCAGACCAGGTCAGAGAGCTGTCACTTTCCTGGACGATCCTCCCGGGTGCCATTGGGGACGAACCACGTGACTGTAGGAGAGGCGTCCTCAGCTCACCATTCTGGTTTTCACTCAGGTGTTGGGTGACTTATCGGAGACCGACCTCGGCAATGAGACTCGGCACCCCCGGACCCGTGCCGACACCACGGAGGAGAAAGTGAGAAACAAGTTGTTCGAGTTGGCGATGAAAATGAGTGAGAAGGAGACATCTTCGGGGGAGGATCAGGAGTCCGAGCCCAAGACAGAGTCCGAGAATCAGAAAGAAAGTCTGTCCTCTGAAGACAACAGCCAGAGCATCCAGGAAGAGCTGAGGAAGGTAAGGGCCCGCTCTCTGCAGCCGGGTCTGGGGAAAGGTTCTGTATTTGCACAGAGATGGGTGGGGTCCCCAAAGAGCTCCCTCTAAAATGGCCCTCCCCGTGCGCTTGGGAGAACCCCGGGGAGCCCTCCGTGATGAGCTCTGAGTGGCGCAGTCGGGAACCCGGCGTTGCGTTGTACGGAAGGCTTCCAAGACCTCTCCGCTCTCACGAACTCTCCTTCGTCGACACAGCCCTTTGGGCTCACCTCTGTAGTTTCGTGCTCTGATCTCTCTCATTGGTGAGGAGCAGGGCTATCCCACCTCGCCTTGGGGATTCTGCCTGCGGGTTGGGATCATGTACCCATCCCTCCTTCAGGCAGTGATGACGCTCCATGCGTGGTCTTTGTGTGGAGGTGGCCTGCTGGACCGTTTATCCCTGCACTTTTCAGATCTGTGTGTGTTTGTCTTAGCCTCAGAATCCATATGTGAAATTCCGGAGTTTTAAACAGGTTAAAAACACTGCTACTCCCAGGGCTCCCAGAGCCCCAAACACCTCCTCCCACTCCCCCACCCCCACCTGCCAGCCAGAGGTCCAAGCAACATTGTTTGACAACCACAGGAGGTAGAACCAACCCTTGGAGAAAGGGATCCCAGACGCCCGCCTCCGGTCAGTGCTCTGCCCCCTCCTCCTCCGTGTGCCTGGGTTCCCTCGGCAGCTTCTCCATGTACTTTCACGCTGAACTTGGCCACGTCAGCGTCGGGAAAACCCCTGATACCTCCAGTGGAGGGGAAGAGGCTGACACTTGACTGTGTCCCCTGTTTACTTCATTTAGTAAAAACCCTATGAAATAGATCCCCCACCCACATCTGGCAGGTTTCAGAGCTGGGGCTGCACCACGCACCTGCTTGGCCTCAAATCACTGGCTCCTTCCTTCACAACGAGCTGCCTCATCTGTAACTCGAGAGAAGCTCTTGTCTGGAAACTTCTAGATTTCCTTGCATGTATGATCAGTCTTTTCCTGTTTTGAGAATATGCCATCTACACCAACAAGTTATTGGTCACCCACGTGCATGGGTGAGTGAGCCCCCTTCGCCTGCTCAGCAGTCAAGTTGAGGTACCAGGGAGAAGCCAGGCCAAGCTTCTGTAGAGAGAGCTTTATCCAGACGTCACTGTCCCTCCTGCCTCCACCCCTGGCCTGCTCTCTGAGAGCCAAGCAGGGGGAAGTGCACATTCCCACAGACACAGTGACACCAGTGGCAGTTCAGGGTTCTTGGCGAAAACCTGCCTAGGAATTAGGGCTTCAGGTTCCTGTCCAGCAGCAGCAGAGCCATTTCATAAACGCATTTTCTCGTGATTGGACTCAGCCCTTGGCTGTGAACAGACTGGGCCCTGGAGTCAGCCCCCTCTGGCTGGCTGTTGGGGAGCCCAGTGATGATTCAAGGATGGTCCCTGATGTCTGCATTTTAAGTAGCTGAAGAAGGAGCTTCTGGGGCTTGGGGCCCGTCCAGGAGCCTCCTGAGAACTGGGTTCCCAAGGGATCGTGCTCTTTCTTGAAGCCAGCTTGGTTCCACTGAGCCCCAGGAGTCAGCCTTCCAAACCAGCGGGTCCTCGGAGCCCAGAAGTAACCTCTTGTTTCTCCTCTGCTGCCAGGCAGGTGGCCCTGCCAGTGGTTCTGTAACCGAGTCCTGGCTGCATTGGTTCTTAGAACCATTTGCCTCTAGGTATGCAGGTGCTGTGTTCCTGAAAGAGGGGCGCAGAGGTGGGCCAAGTACTCCCCACCTGAGCTCGGAGACCACACTCAGGGGCTGAATCTCCCACAAACCCCCCAGTCTTCCTAGGCTTGGAACAGCGATCCCCAAGGGCTCTTCTGGCTTCAAAATCCCATGTAGTGGGTTAAGTAGGTTTCTGTTTTCTGACGTAGGTATCCTTTGTGACACTCTTTATGGCAAATGATGTCCTGTGTGTCAAATCTTTAGAACATGAATGTTTGTTGAGGGTTCAAATGACTAAATTTTTGCATTATCGTCAACTTTTCACATCCAGTGTCCTGAAAACATTTCTATTGAAGGTGTCTTTGTTTGCCAGTTCTTCTCACAGCTGGCTGAGCCATTGTGCTTTATTTTCACAAGGGAGTCACAGACTAGCTAACATCTCCCATGTTTATAGTTTCAGGGAGTAATTCTCACCAAGGTACTGAGACTTCTCTGAACTAACCAGTGTCACTGTGCACCTTCTCATGGCTGCTCCCCACTTACTAACATCAAGTCCCATAGAAACAGTGCTGCTCAGTGGTCAGGGAGACAGGCTTATTGATGCTGAGAAAACGCAGAGCCTTGGGCTTCTGAAGCTTCATGTGCTTGTGACCAGCTTTTGTCGACATCACAGTGTTGACATAAAACCAAGCATTGTCCGCGTGTAGCTCACCCTTGTGAAATAACTCGCCATCCACAGGCGGACTGGCTGTCCTTCCTCTCGGGTAGCTTTTCATTTCAGAAGAGCGTCTTGATCTTTAGTTGGTGCTGAAGTGAATATGGTGTTAGATACTAACTTGTAGCCTACAGACTCCGCTGACCTCCGCAGGCCGTGTGCCTGTGGAGGAAGTCACGTCTCTTTTCTAACTCTCTATTTAACTGTTGCCCTAGGGCCGTGGTCGGCAAACTCATTAGTCAACAGAGCCAAATATCAACAGTACAACGATTGAAATTTCTTTTGAGAGCCAGATTTTTTAAACTTAAACTATATAGGTAGGTATATTGTTATTAACTTAATTAGGGTACTCCTAAGGCTTAGGAAGAGCCACACTCAAGGGGCCAAAGAGCCGCATGTGGCTTGCGAGCCACGGTTTGCCGACCACGGTCCTAGGGAAACAGAGGCATTAGCTATCCACTTAGATACCCTAACTGGTTTGGCTTAGTGAATAGAGCTTTGGCCTGCGGACTGAAGGGTCCCAGGTTCAATTCCTGTCAAGGGTACATGCCCGGTTTGCAGGCTCTATCAATGATTCTCCTTCATCACTGATGTTTCTATCTCTCTCTTCCTCTCCCTTCCTCTCTAAAATCAATAAAAATATATTTAAATTTTTTTAAAAGAGAGCTACAGCTCTTGTCCATGGTGCTTGAACAGGTGAGGAGGCTTCATTTGCCCATGTTGTCTGTCATCGGTTCACCCCTTCCCACAGCCCGTCCTTGTGCGGAGACAGTGGGGAGGGCCTGCCTGGCTGGGAAGACAGAGCTCCAGGGTCTCCCCTGGATAACGGGACTTCGGCAGAACACCTTCCTCTCTGGGCAAAGGGTGAACTGACTGGCCAGAACTCCAATGCAAAGAGCCCTTAAAGCATCTGTAATTTGCAGGTGTCACCTGAAGGGTCAGGCAAAAACCTAGGTTACCTCAGCCACAGCGGTAGAGTGGGACATTGGACAGATGTGGTTTGAAGAGGGAAAGGCAGAGTAGCTCTAGAAGTATAAAGGTCTCAAAAACAAAGCTCTGGACCCACGAAAGCCCAAAAGTAAGATGCCCTGGGGAGATGGGATCATGGGAGGTAAGAGGGGAGAGAAGGCAAAAGGGTCTGAAGCTCTGCAGAATAAACAGGACTGTGCTCTTGGAAAACATTCTGAATAGAGAGAATATAAAAACAAGAGGAGAGGAAGGAAGGGAGGGAGGGAGG
>NW_005354756.1:1835738-1848349 GCF_000412655.1 Myotis brandtii | reverse complement strand
GAGCCTTACACACAAACACAAATACCAAAATTTCAAATACAATACTAGCAAACTAAATTTTGCAATATTAAGAGAATCACAAGCCACCGCTAATATATTTATTCTGAACATGCAAAAATGAAGTTAATGGCAGGAAACCTCATTGTTATAAGAAATCATTTAGTAAGTGCTGTTTTTTAAAAGCACACCATAATCTCAACTGATGCCAAAATGGTCCTTGGAAACATTTAACACACATTCCATTAAAAAACTGTCAATGAAACAGATAATTATGATTAAGAATATCCATCTCAAAGCAATACAGTGAAACCCTAGAGTTTTTCCTGAATGGAAACTCGTTGTAAATATCAAGAACATCTTGAACATCATAATATTTTACTGTTGATCAAATAATACATGACAAAGTTATGAATGTAAACACTTTTACATAAATGTATTTTGTCCATCAAAATAGTATATACATATGTTTGAAAAATAATAAGTATATGTGGCTTTAAGATTTTTTAAAATTATAGGTGAATGATTTGATATTTGTAGTAACTTCTTTAAATAGTGATTGTTTCCAAGAAGTAAATAAGCAAAACTGGCTCTGAGTATCATAAAATCTGAACAGACCATGGCAAAGTAGTCAAAGAGTTATTCCTCAGAAAGAAGCTAGACCCAAAAGTCTCTGCCAATAAAACTCATCAAATGTTCATAGTACTATAGTCACTTCCATACTATTTAAACTGTTCTTTAGCATTAAAAAATTGAAAGTATCCAAGTTCATTTTATTTATTTAAAATCTTGGTCTGAATCTGACCCAAAAGTCAGATACCACCAAAAATTTACATACTAACTCACTGGTTAATAAAGATTCAAAAACCCTCAATATGTTAGCAAATGGTTTTTAACTACATAATAAAATAATAATTTACAATGGCCATGTAGGATTTAGTCTAGGAATATCAATTTTATGAAACATTAATATTTTCCATTATATTTATAAGAAAAAGGGGGGAAACATGATTATGTTGTTAAATTCCTTGATTGCTGTTGGACATAAAGTAGAAAATTCATAAATGTTGAATGAAGAATGAATTCTAAGCAATAGCTGATAAAGTTAAGCAACCATTTCTGATAAAATAGGAAGATAAAAACTCAACAGCAGTGGCTTTTAACTTTTTGAGGGTTGCAGATCTCTTTAGGTATTTCATAAAAGCTAGGACTCCTCTCTCCATAAACATGTAAAGAATGACAAAGACCCATATATACTCCCAGAAGGAGTCTCACCCACTCATGCACGAATAGGAGGCATACAGACCTTGGTCATGGCTGTGGACCTTGGAGTGGCCTGTGAACCAACTCTAGTTCCTCTTGGCCCTGTAACCCCTGGAGAACATGAAATTAAACAATTACCAATGGACAAGAGAGCTTTTGTGGGAGTCCAGGAGTCCAGTGGAGAAGTTCCAGAATAGCATTGATGATGGAAAATCAGCAGTTCACAAAGACAAGAGAGGAAGAAAAGAACAAGAGAACAACAAAACATCCAGAAAACAATAAGATGGCTTTATAAAGTCCTTACCTATCAAAAATCACTCTAAATGTAAATGGATTAAATTCTCCAATCAAAAGATACTGTGTAGTTGAATGCATATTAAAAAAAAAGAAGAAGACCCAACTATATGCCCACAAGAGATTCATTTCAGCTTTAAGGACACACATAGGCTCAAAGTGAAGGGATGGAAAAAGATATTCCATGCAAGTGAAAATCAAAAGAGAACATGGGTAGCTATACTGAACATCAGACAAAATAGATTTTAGCTCAAAAGCTTACTAGAAAGGTGATTATATAATGATAAAGGGAGTCAAGTCATCAATCATAACAATCATAAATATATATACTAGTATACCCAACATCAGAGCACCTAAAGATACTAAGCAAACACTAAAAGATCTAAAGGGAGAAATAGACAACAATACAATAATAGTAGAGGACTTCAGTACTTTCAGAAGGTCATCCAGACAGGAAAGCACTAAGGAAATGTTGGACTTAAAGTATATATCAAATGAACCAAACAGGCACATACAGAACATTCCATGCAACAGCAGCAGAGTATACTTCCTTCTCCAGCACACACCAAACATTCTTCAAGAGAGATTGTATGTTAGGTTACAAAACAATTCTTACCAAATTTAAGAAGATTGATGTCATAGCAAATATCTTTTCCACACATTATGTTATGAAAGGAGAAATTAATAACAGAAGAAAAACTGGGATAGTCACAAATATGTGGAAGTTAAACAGCACATTCCTGAACAACCAATGGGTCAAAGAAGAAATCATTGGTAGCTTGGTAACTCAAAGCCATCAAAGTCTACATACCCTTTGGTCCAGCAATCGTACTTTCATTCATTTATCCTAAAGGAGAACCATGGATAAGCAGCCCAGGTATCACAGTGCAGTTCATCAAGCATTGTATTTGTATTGTAGGAAAAGATTGGCACACCCTAATTGTTCAGCAATAAGGGGATCTTGCAGAAAAGGAGGGGATAAGGTCCAGAAAACATTGGAATAGCAAAGACAGATTGGTCCACATACTAGCAAGTGGGTAGATTTGATGTCAAGAAGTTGAAGAGGTTTTCTTTTATAGTCTGTGTGGGTTTTTTCCCCCCTCCTCTCTCTAGCTCTCTGACTAGAAGGCAGGTTTTTCTTCTGAAAGTGAGGGGATAAGGGCATTGGAGTTTCAGGATTGTGGAGAGGGTTTGAAATAGCTATCGCATAGAATAGAAGAGAAGAATGTGAATAGAAAGGATCCGCAGGCAGCAACAGAGACCTGGGTAAAGTCAGAGATCACGAACGTTTACCTGAGACACAGAGTTTGTAAGAGAATTCAGCAATCTTGCAAATAAATGCAAAATTAAAATCCACTCTATTCTAAGAGAAGGTCGGTTAGTAGCCGCTCTGCTCATAGATCCACATCACTCAGCATAATTACACAATACAGCTCAAATGGTTCTGGGATTCACGCTAGAACTCCCTATGTCAGGAGTTTTTAGTTTAGCCATTAATTTGCCATAAACTAAATTTGCAGATGAATCTCAAACCTGATGGGGGGAGGTGGAGGGATAAAATGGAAATTAATACCCATAATAGAAGCAAAGAATGTGAAATGAAGACTTAGCAAGAAAACTACAGATCTCCAAGAAATCTAGCAGTTTGCTAGTGGGAAAGATAGTGTAAAGATGAATTCCTCCAGAGTTAAGGTAGAATTTTAATGTAATTTAAATAAAAATCCCAACTGGGTACTTATTAACTTCCATAAATTATTTTTAAATATATATTTTATTCATTTTTTACAGAGAGGAAGGGAGGAGAGGGATAGAGAGTTAGAAACATCCATGAGAGAGAAACATAGATTCAGCTGCTTCCTGCACACTCCCTACTGGGGATGTACCCGCAACCAAGGTACATGCCCTTGACCGGAATCGAACCTGGGACCCTTCAGTCTGCAGGCCGACACTCTATCCACTGAGCCAAACCGGTCAGGGCCATAAAGGATTTTTAAAATCATCTGATAAAATAAAATCAAGAATAATTTCAAAATGTTTAGAAAAAAAATAAGAGGAATAAAGAGGGCCTATCTGTTAAGATATTACATTATGTCTTAAAGGCACAGTAATTAAATTTGTGAATATTGATACAAGATGCAATGAAATAGTCCAGAGTATATCCTAGACTAGTGGTCAGCAAACTCATTAGTCAACAGAGCCAAATATCAACAGTACAACGATTGAAATTTCTTTTGAGAGCCAAATTTTTTAAACTTAAACTATATAGGTAGGTACATTGTTATTAACTTAATTAGGGTACTCCTAAGGCTTAGGAAGAACCACACTCAAGGGGCCAAAGAGCCGCATGTGGCTCGTGAGCCGCAGTTTGCCGACCACAGTCCTAGACTATATTAAAATTAAACTATTCGTTTTATGATTTGCACCCACCTCTCCCCTCTGATTGTGAAAAGATCACTTCTTAGTACATGGTGTTGGGACAAAGGCTCACTTCTTCCTTTGGGGAGGAGAGAATGGAATTTGAATCCCCGTTCATTCACTATTTAGTCAACAAATAATTTTGTTGAAGGAAGAGCTGCACTATAGCAAGAATAAGGGAGGAAAGTTCCCTGCTCTCATGGAGTTTACCTCCTGTTGGGGGAAACAGCAGAGGAATATGGACATACATCCAGGTGAAGATGTCAGGTGATGACAAGGGCTAAGAAGAAGACTAAGCAGGGGCCATGACAGCGGTGAGTTGGAAGGAGGCTGAGTCCTGGATGGTGTGACCAGGTGTCTCTGAGACCGAGACCTGGAGGACAAGGAGGAAAAAGTCAAGCGAAGACCTAAAGGACAGGCTTATCGGGCAGAGGAACACATGCAAGGCCTTGAGGTGAAAATGACCTTGACAGCTTCAAGGAACAGGTTAAAGACCAGGGTGGCTGGAGCGAGGGGGCCAAGAGGAGAGTGATGGGGACGTGAGAGAGGGCAGGGGCCAGAGCAGGCAGGGCCACGCAAAGAATTTCGCTCTCTTCTGGTGAGAGGGGAAGCACCTGGAAAGGTTTCAGCGGAGGAGTGACAAGGGGGACCTTACACGTATCAAGTCACCCTGGCTGCCATGTGCCACCTCCTTTCCCGGTGATCATGGAAGGGGGTTTCATGTCTTGTTGGGCTTCTTCCGAGCTGCATGCGTGCCCTGGGGGCACCCTGGTTACCACCAGCAGTGGGAAAACGTTTCCAGTCGGTATCGGGAACCATTTTTTTCGGAGGAATAGCCAACATACAAAAGCAAAATACATTGATGCCCACAATCACCTCCTCAGCCAGGACAGGAAGCCCCACCTGCTCTACACCTGCCAGGCAAGGTCTGGTCGAAGGTCATGGCCCCAGAGGCCCCTCCTCTCTCGTCTGCACCAAGTCCTGCAGTGGCCTTGCTCGGGTGGCCCACATCAACAACAGGGAGTCCACCCCGGAAGGGCAGGGCCATGCACAGACCAGTGGCTTTCCTTCTAGAGCTAGACTGCAGATGGCACGTTTTAGAAAATGCATTTCTAGAATTACCGTCTTAAAATGGTTTATTTCTTTCATAAGTGGCTTGACCATCAAAATGAGGATGAGCTAAGAAGCCACCCGAGGGGCCTGCTGTCTAACCTCCCTTACGCTTTGTTTCGGTTTATTACACATGCTAACTTAGTAGGTTCCTGCTCCACTTTCATCCCCTCTCTCGTCAAGTCCCTCTTCGGGACAGGAGTCTGTTGCTGGAGAGCGTGTTTTGACGGGCTGTAGAGGCGTTGCCAGAGCGCCTTCTGTTTCATGAGAATTGCAACATATTTGCATTGAATTTTTCTAGCAGATTTCTGTCAGCTATTTAGGACGACATACGGGGTTTCTTTTCTCACCCTTGAAAAAGGAAAAAAAAATACATGAGATCAGGGCATTTGGACACATGTCCTTGCCTGCTCTGGACGTCTGGTAGCAGCCTTTCCTAGAGCCGGGACAGCACCCGTGGGCTGGGGCAGAAAGTGATGGTGTCACACTCAGAGCGGAATTTCTCGGAGACCTCATCCTTCTTCGCTCTGCTTGTCCTTGGCAGCCCAGGCCCGGGTGGGCTCCGAAGGGCTCGCCCCAAGAGCCTGTCATGGGTAGACCTCAGGCTCCGTGGTGCGGTTGGTCATTGCCAGACCATCAAGCTCATTCTGAGCCATGTCCCCTGGTGGAGGCTGCAGAACCACCCGAGGGCCCTTCTCTTGCTGACCTGCTGTTCTCTGGCCTGATTACTCAGTTCAGTTCTATTCCATCATCACTTTCTACAGTCCATCGGGCCCCGGGAATTAGGCACGTGGAGCGGGGGATATGACAGGTGGGGAGGAGTGTGGACTTCAGAGACCAACGTCTCTGGGCTCAAACCCCAGCACGGTATCTTCCTCACTGAGCCAGGGTCTCTTCACCTCTGAAGAGGGGATGAAAGCATCCACCGCGTGAGGCTGTTGTGAGGGTTAAATGAAATGATGACGAGCCTGTCACACTGGGCACAGGAGGGAGCCGCATTAACTCCAAGCTGGCTTCCTTGTCTCCTCTCCTCTTCCCCTCCAAGGGTCGCAGGAGCAGCCTTCTGCAGGGAGAGGGCGTGGCCCCGAATGTATTTATGCAACTTTAATGGCTGAAGGGCTTTTCCCCTCTGCCTGGAGTTCCTCCCAAAGGGCCAGCCCTTTGGGTGCCAATATGTCACCTGGGATGCCCACCGCCCCCTTCTCGCCCCCGAAGGAACATCCATTCATCACCAGGCTGAAAGGAAGACTGGAGGGCCCCACATTTCCTCGTTTTTATTAAAGCCAACTATGAAGATTGTGCCCCCTAAACCCACTCGGGAAACTTGACATCAGAAATAATGGATGCAAGGTAGAGACTACACAGATGCCTCGAGGCTGCCCCGTTTGGGCATTTGGTCACCATTCTGTCCCTTGGGTTGTAAGAACGGAACTTTGAAATATTACATTTTTCCTTATTTCAAAAGCCTAATGACCGTTCTTTCTCTCCTGGCATTTAAGCCTCCTTTCTTCCTTTCTTCCTTTCTTCCTTTCTTCCAGGTCGCTCAGCTGGCAAGCTCAGCCGCCGGCACTTGCTGCCCCCTCTTCCCCCTGCAGCCCCAGCACCGCTGTTCCCTTTCCAGAATAGCGTGCTCTCATCCTTCCATCCCCACTGCGGCCGCTCCACCTGGGCCCTTCTGACCTTTGACTCAAGCTGCAGTAATCATTTTCTGTGCTTTTCTCTGACAGTCAGAACCAGCTTTCTAAGGGGTAGGCTCCTCAGGCCGTTGTGTTGAGACCTGGGCTTTGAAATCAGGAGGGCCTGGGTGCAAATCCTGGCTCCTTCCCCCGACAAACCCCATCACTGCTCTAAGCCTCAGTTCCTCATCTGTAAGACTGAGTGAGCCTAGTACCTGTATCTGAGGCCAGGCAAATAAAGAAGGGATCCCAGAGCCCAGGCCTTTTCAGAGGGAACCGCACTTGTGTCCGGCCCTTAATAAGATTGATTGTTTAATTTGCATTTCTTTGATCACTTGATCCTGGTTACTGCCAGGGTTCACGGCTATTCTCATTCCACTGTCTGTGGGGCCCTTGGCCACAGAGGCCTTTGGCCAACCTTCCTGGTCTGCGGTAGCCCCTTTTCCATCGCTGGTTTCCCCACACTCCCCCCTCTGCCTTATTAGACGCCATGACACTGTCACATCAGACCCCTCCAATGATTAATATCTGAAGGAATGTCAGCTGCTGTGATAGAAAGCTCACTCTGGCTCTCAGACTGCACTTGATTTTGCCATTCCCTCCGTGTCTCGGGGCTGTGAGCAACAGGGAAGAAAGGGCCCTTAACTTTTCCTTTCTCCCCCACACAGGGCTCCCTGCCGGCACCCCGAATCCCCACCAGCATTTTATCTGAACAGGCCAGGCAAATAAAGAAGGGATCCCAGAGCCCAGGCCTTTTCAGAGGGAACCGCACTTGTGTCCGGCCCTTAATAAGATTGATTGTTTAATTTGCATTTCTTTGATCACTTGATCCTGGTTACTGCCAGGGTTCACGGCTATTCTCATTCCACTGTCTGTGGGGCCCTTGGCCACAGAGGCCTTTGGCCAACCTTCCTGGTCTGCGGTAGCCCCTTTTCCATCGCTGGTTTCCCCACACTCCCCCCTCTGCCTTATTAGACGCCATGACACTGTCACATCAGACCCCTCCAATGATTAATATCTGAAGGAATGTCAGCTGCTGTGATAGAAAGCTCACTCTGGCTCTCAGACTGCACTTGATTTTGCCATTCCCTCCGTGTCTCGGGGCTGTGAGCAACAGGGAAGAAAGGGCCCTTAACTTTTCCTTTCTCCCCCACACAGGGCTCCCTGCCGGCACCCCGAATCCCCACCAGCATTTTATCTGAACAGGCCAGGCAAATAAAGAAGGGATCCCAGAGCCCAGGCCTTTTCAGAGGGAACCGCACGTGACTTCAACAGATAGGAAATTATTTTTTTCCTATAACAAAGATGTTCAGGAGCAGGTAGTGAAGGATAATGCTACCTGGGCTTCAGCCTTTTTGATCCACGTTACTCAGCATTTTGGTATTTATCCTCACCTTTCTCATAACTGTACATCTGTGATCAAGTAGAAAGAAGTAGGGAAGGGGAGCATCAGCTGCATCTATTCACCTGTTAGAAAAAAGCAGCTTTTCTAGAAACCTCCTCTGTAGGCTTTCCCTTCAGGCTCATTGGTCAAAACTATGTCACATGACTGCCCCTAGCTGCAAGGGAGGCTGAGAAATGGAGTATTTTTCTGTTCAGCCTCTATGCTGGAGGAGAGCCAGGAAGAATGGGCCAGAGAATGGGCCAGGTGTGTGCGAGTTAACACACAGTGGCTAGCAAGACCCTGCAGAGGAACTCTTTTCTAATACACTCATTGTACAGATGACCAAACTGAGTTTCAGAAATGGGATATAACTTGGCCAAGGTCCTGTGACAAGATGAAGTTAGAGCCAGATGTAGAGACCAGGTCTCCTAACTCCCTGTCCAGAAAGCTGCCCACTGGACCACGCCGTGGTTGCATTTGACAGAGTCTGTGACCGAAGCTCTGTGGAGGAAGTAGGATGTCATCCAGAAAGTGAGGTGATGGATATAAAACTCTCAGCAGTGGGCAGAAGACATGATAGCTTCCTCTTGAGCTTTCCTTCCTCCCTCCCGAAGATTCTGAGATAGTTCAGCGTGAGTCCCAAAAGCCAGGCCAAGTCAAATCAGGCCTCCTCTGAGTCCCCCGCTGCTGTGTAGATTGCTTAGCTTCCCGTTCCTTTGGCACATTAACGTTTGTGTCTGTTATAATGGAAGCAATCTCATGACAAACGCCATGATAATGTAGAATTTCCACGTCGTTGTTAATGTGCTGTTCTTGTCTTCTGTCTCCTTCTGTTATTGGGCCAAACAGAAGTATTCTGCTGTTTCTCTCTGCAACATCTCCACAGAAGTCCTGAAAGTCATCAATGCCACGGAGGAGTTGATAGCAGAGTCGACAGGGCCCTGGGAGTTCCCACCCGGCCCTCCTGACAGAGAGAAGGGGACATTTCCTCTTGGGACAGACCAAGTGAGACTGGATGAGCAGCTGACCTCCCTGGAAGAAAACGTAAGATGGTGTGGATGTGCCTTGTCTGGGGCAAGCATGTGTGAAGCAGCAGCTGATGGAGTTATAACTCGTCACAAAGAGTGCAAGGACACACACATACACGCCCCCACCACCAGAGCAAATACATTCTCAGGAAGGGTCTTGGGCCGGGGTCCTGCCTACAAGTGATTTGTTAGGGAAGTGCTCCCAGGATAGGCTAATAAGGGAGGGAGGAAAGAAAGGGAGAGGGAAGAAGCCAGGTGAAGGTATGATCTTAGACAAAGAGTAGCTTCAATCTGCTCCTGCAGGGAACTCGGGGATTTAAGTTGCCTCTCAGAGTTGTCTGACCTAAGACAAAGGAACTGGCCCTTCCTACAGCCAGCAGGCTCTCCATTCTCTTCGTGTGCAGCAAGGTGTCTACAGTAGCCCAAGGACAGTCTTGTGTGTAGATTTGAGCTATTGGGAACAAAAGCACTGAAGCTTGGGGGTGGGGAGTGGGCATGGATGGGGCTATGCAGAGACTGTAAAAGGGATGTGTGGGGATCCAGGTAGAGCGTGGCCAGCGCCATTGTAGGAGATGAGAGTAGTTGCCCACAGAACTCAGGTTACGACAACTGGTCTGCCCTGCTACCAGATAAGTCTGCTGGGAATAGAGTTTTCTATCCTTCCAACTTGTGAGGACAGAAAGAATGTCATAGATTCTTAGTGTAAATATCCAGAATCATTGCTGAGCATTTCCATAAAGGTCCAATGAGAATTTTCCAGCAACGCAGACCAGGGGCGACACAGAGTCCCCATCACCAGCTGGCATAGTCCTGCCCACGAGACGGGTATCAAACCAAGTCAGCTGATTCCATCTTTGCAGACCCAGCTGACTGAACCCTGGTGTGGGGGTGCGCTAATGAATGCTGTTCACAGAAATCGGGAACTGTTCTTAGAGGGAATTTTTGCTAAAAGTTGAAACAACAAATCAAAATACCTCAAAGTTTTACCCCCCAAAAAAGCCAATCTTTGTTTCACTTTAAAAAATGAAGATTTTCTCCCTTTGGATTCCCCTGAAACCTAAGCGTGTGTCGATCAAAGCGCTCGCCTCACTCTGCTGGACTTTTTGTCACCCATTTGTCTTCCCTTCGATCGGCATCATTGACACTTGGGGTTAGTAATTCTCTGTCATAAGGGGCTGTCCTACACATTGTAGGATATTTAGTAGCATCCCTAGTCCCTCTCCGTTAGATGCCAGGAGCAGCACCCTCCTAGTTGTTTTTGGTTTTTTATTGATTTTGAGAGAGAGAGGGAAATGGGGAGGGATAGAGAAATGGAAACATCGATGAAAGGAACATCATCAATCAGCTGCCTCCTGCCGGGCCCCTCCTAGTTGTTTTTTTTAATATATTTTTATTGATTTCAGAGAGGAAGTGAGAGGGGGAGAGAGAGAAACATCAATGCTGAGAGAGAATTTCTGATCAGCTGCCTCCTGCATGTCCCCTACTGGGGATCGAGCCTGCAACCTGGGCATGTGCCCTTGACCAGAATTGAACCTGGGACCCTTCAGTCCACAGGCTGACACTCTACCCACTGAGCCAAACCAGCATAGTACCCTACTAGTTTTGACAATCAAAAATGTCTCCAGCCCGGCTGCTATTGCTCAGTGGTTGAGCATTGACCTATGAACCAGGAGGTCACTGTTTGGTTCCTGGTCAGGGCGCATGCCCAGGTTGTGAGCTTGGTCCCCAATAGGGGGCATGCAGAAGGCAGCTGATCAATGATTCTCTCTCATCATTGATGTTTCTATCTCTCGCTCCCTCTCCCTTACTCTCTGAAATCAGTAAAAAAATGTTTTTAAAAAAAATGTCTCCAGACATTGTCAAATGTTGGAAGGGGCCATGTGAGGAAGTGGGGGGCACAATCACCCGCAGGTTGGGAACCAGACATGTACATTCCTGTACACGGGGCCTGCTGGCTCCATCTGTAGCTCTAGCCCTCAGCCACGGCCTGGCGCATGCTGGAGGGGCCCAGATAATGCTCATCTGAAGTATGATTTCATCCGATGAATAGAGTCCTTTTGTGAAGAAATGATTATGCCTAACCTGCAGAGCCTCCATTCCTTCACCGTGTCTGTTATTCAGTTTTTTCAGTGCTGACCATCCCAGAATGGCCCTGACCCCGGACACACTGCACTGAAAAGGTTAAAGCAGTGGTTCTCAACCTTCTGGCCCTTTAAATACAGTTCCTCATGTTGTGACCCAACCATAAAATTATTTTCGTTGCTACTTCATAACTGTAATGTTGCTACTGTTATGAATCGTCATGTAAATACCTGATATGCAGGATGGTCTTAGGCGACCCCTGTGAAAGGGTCGTTCGAACACCAAAGGGGTCGCGACCCACAGGTTGAGAACCGCTGCTTTAGAACTTCATAACTGTAATGTTGCTACTGTTATAAATCGTAATGTAAATATCTGATATGCAGGATGGTCTTAGGCGACCCCTGTGAAAGGGTTGTTCGACCGCCAAAGGGGTCACGACCCACAGGTTGAGAACCTCTGGGTTAAAGTGAAGATATGTTTCGCTGGGAAAGGGTTACTTTTTTTTTTTTTTTTTACAAAGTATGGTATAAAAAACACAACGTGTGAAGTAATCGGGATTTAAATGATAATGGTCAGTCCCCGTGGCACACTTAATGCAGAGAGCTCAGCACGCCTTTCTCTTCCGCAAGGAGCATGTTGAAGAATGTCCTTGTCGGAGTTTTTGTAAGATCTTTTCATGGTGCCTTATGTTTCTCTCCTTGGGTTTGTTAACACTTTCGGTGTGAAACACATCCTCTTATACCCTGATCCAGGATGTCACCGATCCCCGCAGGAATAGGACGGAAGCTCACAGGCCAGGGTTTGTAAAGTACCGCTCCCCTGCCCAGCCCCTTGAGGCTGTCTCTCCTGTCCCCAAAGAGTTAACTGCCTTCCTCCTCCTCCTCCTCCTCCTCCTCCCCTTTCGCCCCTCCAGCTGCCAGTTTCACCTCAGAAGCAACTCTGTCTACGTTCCTTTGAAGGGATGGCTTTTCTTTATCTCTTTAGTTCACTGATCACAGCGCCAGAACAGGCTGCTTGGCTCTGCGGGTTCCAGATGGAATTCATCCGAGCGAGTGGAGGCGGGAGAGGGCAGGGCTGCTTCTCAGGCTGGCCTCTGGGTGCAGCCGATTGCATTAAGCCGAGCTTTTGTCTGGCTCTTCGTTCCTCCGTGCCTTCCCCTTTGTGCCGAGGAACCCGGGGACTGTCAGAAATAGAAGCGGCGACACTTACTCTCGCCTTCTGAACGTCGGCTACCACAACCAGGACTCCTAGATGAAAGAGATCGTTGGCTTAAGAATGTTTCGCCTTTAAAAATACCTCTGAAGGCTTCAGAGCTGCCTAAGATAAAAATGTCACATTCTGATGCCGAATCTCCTGTTTTCA
>NW_005354756.1:1813560-1834811 GCF_000412655.1 Myotis brandtii | reverse complement strand
TTTCATTGTTACAAATTGAACATAATTAAAGCATAGTGATTAATCACAAAAACAACATGTAATTATATATGTGTTTTCCGATGGTCTTAGGCGACCCCTGTGAAAGGGTCATTCGACCCCCAAAGGGGTCGCAACCCACAGGTTGAGAACCGCTGCACCACATTAATTCTAGTACCTGTATGTCAAAGTTTGACATGTAAAAGTCATAACATTCCAAACAAGATTACCATAGCCTCACAGGGCAGGGTGGATTAAGGCATGGGGTCTGGCGTCGGCCCGCCAGAGCTCAAAACCAGGCTCTACCACTTCACAGCTAGGAGACCTGGAGAAGTCCCTGAACTTCTAGGACACAATGTTCTCACCTCTAATACGGTGATGGTACTGGTACCTCCCTCAAGGGTTTATGCCATGAGCATTAAATAAGTCGCACAAAGCCCTTGGTTCAGCACTTGACTCAATAAATATGTGTCGTTGGCATCATCATCACTATCACTGTCCTGCCGGCTCTGCCACCTTAGCTGTGAGTGCCTGTCTAGCCTCTAGGAGACCTGGAGAAGTCCCTGAACTTCTAGGACAGTGTTCTCACCTCTAATACAGTGATGGTACTGGTACCTCCCTCAAGGGTTTATGCCATGAGCATTAAATAAGTCGCACAAAGCCCTTGGTTCAGACTTGGCTCAATAAGTATGTGTCGTTGACATCATCATCACTATCATTGTCCTGCCAGCACCACCACCTTAACTGTGAGTGCCTGTCTAGCCGGTGTCTGTGCCAACCCACAGAATCTCTCCTGGTGCCAGGAAAGCAGGGACACAGAGCAAAAGATGAGCCTTCTGGCCTTTTGCTTTGTCTTGGGTCTGCAGAGCTGAGCTCAAGGCTGTGCCTCCTCCGCAGGTGTACCTGGCGGCAGGCACTGTGTACGGACTGGAAGGCCAGCTGAATGAGCTGGAGGATGCCGCCCGCTGCATCCACAGTGGCACTGATGAGACCGAACTGGCAGATCTGGAGGACCAGGTGGCCACGGCTGCAGCCCAGGTCCACCATGCTGAGCTCCAGGTAAGGACACTCCTCTCTGCCCAGATGGGAGATCGCCGAGCAAAAGGAGAGAGCACCCTATCTTCCACAAGAATTATTTCGAAGTCCTTTTATCTCTCAGTTCCTGCATTTCCAGCTCAGTTGCATGGATATGATCCTTCAGGGTGGATTCCTTTTAAAGTGCAGCCTTCCTTTCCCAAATTTCTAGCCTTGATAATATATCAGACTTCTCTTTAAAACTTATGCCACTTAGGGTTAGGGTCTAGCAGGAAGAAATATTATTTATGGATGTTTGGGAAGGTTTTGTTGTAATAATTAGTTACTCCTGCTTCCAAATTTTCCTAGGCTTAAATTATTGGGGCCAAATTTTATGGCAGGAAATCTCTCTCTCTCTCTCTCTCTCTCTCTCTCTCTCTCCCTCCCTCCCTCCCTCCCTCTTCCACATTCTCTAAAAAATCAATAGAAAAAATATCCTCAGGTGAGGATTAGCAACAACAAAAAGTTGACTATACATTATATTATTATTCTATTAATAAGCATGGCCAGAATGTGCAGGTTCATTTGGACTGGGGCCCCAGGAACACAGAATGTCTGCATGCATGACAAGAATTGCATGACTAAGGCAGAAGCCCAGTCCTGGATCCAGAGGTGCATGGGGGAGGGCAGAGGGCACTTGGAGTGTGTGTGAAAAAGAAAGACAAACAGGATTCCAGTGGTCAATACCAAGGATGGAACCTGGGCACTTATGGCAACAGGGCAAACATTAAGAACTCAGACAGCCTGAGGACAAAGAGAGGGTGAAGATTCAAACCAGAGTAGCTAGTGTTCAGAACAGCCCCCACTTCCACCCCCGCCACCCTCAAGGTGTGCCACTTTGGCTTGTGCATTATTTTAAGCTTAAAGAATTTACAGAATTTAAGTTAGTGGTCTTGCCCCATAATAAGAGTTATCACGAGAAATAACTTTTTATGACCTATGTATAGCACATGGTAAACTTTTAATTACTGAACATCTCTCCTTGTAGTCCTATGAATGACCTTTCTCCCTTCTGAAGCCTCAAGATGCTTTATCTCATCCTCAGCTCAATGTCATATATACTTCATTTTCCCTTTCTGTTGCTGAAATTCTCATGTATGTGGAGTCTCTGACTCTCTCATGTCTGTGGGATTCCCACAGAGCTTCTCTGAGTTCTGTGAGCTGCTCCAGCAAATTAATCAAACCCAAGGATGGTGTCCTGGCAACCTCCAATCTATAGCAAGTAGGTCAGAAGCCCAGGCAACAATCTGGGCTTGGTACTGATGTCTGAAGTTTGGAGGGTGGGGGCAGCCTTGGAGAACTGAACCTTTACCCTGTGGATCTGACTCTATCTCTGGGTACATAGTGTCAGAATTGAGTTGAATTCTCAGACCTCCTGCTGGTGCCCAGGAATTCCTTATTGGTGTGGGGGGAAACCCTCCTCCACACATTGGCAATGGGTCTCAGAACCCCTTTACCTACATTCCAGTGAAGACATTTATTAAACACCCACCTGTGGTGGCTGTTTGACCTGTGCTGGAGTCCTCACTCCCAATTACTAACAAAGAGAGGAGTTGGCACAATGGAAAGAGCCTTGCCTCAGGAGTCAGGCAGACGTGGGTGGTGAATGAGGTGGTACTGGGTAGTTTTTTACAGCTTAATTCCTCAAGACCTACTTCAAAGGACATCCAGCTAACATGGTTAGCATGTGGAACTGCACTGAATGGGGTATCGCAGAACAAATCCGAGTTCCTGAGTCAGAAGACCTGGTTGCAGATCTCGTACACGTCATTTAGCTTGCCAGGGCCTCAGTGTCCTCCAGCGTGAAACCAGAAAGTAGGCCTAGGAGCTGAAAAGACCCCTCCAGGATGACAAAATGACCTGGGGCCTTGAATTAAAATCTTGAGCTCAAATCCCACGCTTACTGCAAATCTACTCTGTGACTTGTGGTGATTCAACCTCTGACTCCCACCTCTCCCATATTCTTGGTTTCTTAGTTGAATAGAGAGAACTGATTCATCCAGCATTGAGCAAGTCTCTCAAGTGATGGATGTTTGCTCTCCCACATCCTTGAATCACAGGGACTGGGACTAAAGACCAATTAGGTGTTCTTGCATCCAGCCCATTGCTCCTTCCCACTCCCCAAATCCCCCAGCTTGGAAACTCATTAGATACCTGAGAGCTGGGAGAATGAGAGCCTGGGTCCTAAATGGATAACTGGGGATACAGCACTTCCATTGTACTGTCGGATCCACTTGCTTTACATAATAACTTCAACTCAACTGGGAACAACGCTCTTGGATTCTGGTTGTTTTCTTTTTCCAGGAGAACGGACAAAGGAAAAATAGTGGGATGAACTAATCCCCACCACTAGTCCATGCCACTACAGTTGCTTTTCTGGGGGCAATGGGTTTGCATCATTTCCCTCTCCTTACGTATTTTACATTCCCCTCACCTTCTACACCTCTGTTGATCTGGGTCAGTGGTCGGCAAACTCATTAGTCAACAGAGCCAAATATCAACAGTACAACGATTGAAATTTCTTTTGAGAGCCAAATTTTTTAAACTTAAACTATATAGGTAGGTACATTGTTATTAACTTAATTAGGGTACTCCTAAGGCTTAGGAAGAGCCACACTCAAGCCACCAAAGAGCCGCATGTGGCTCGCGAGCCGCAGTTTGCTGACCACAGGCCTAGGGAATATAGTCAATAATATCGTGATAACGTATGGGGCCATAGTCAATAATATCGTGATAACTATGTATGGGGCCAGGTGGGTATTTGCAGCATCGGGGGAACTCTGTAAAGTACATGAATTTCTAACTACCATGCTGTACATCTGAAACTAATACAGAATAATATTGAGTGTAAACTGTAATTGAAAAAAAGGTAATATGATATATATACTGTATAATTTATAACAGCCTTCCCACCCCCACACTCCCAGCCATGGTGTCATTAATATCCTGGCAAGAAGGTGTGAGAATGTTCACACTCAATGGGGTGGACAAGGACTTTAAAGGGCCGCATGGCCATTCAAGTTACATTTTGCCATCAGACAATTTTGGCTCCAAAGTTATAAATACATGCACTTTTTAGAGCATTTTATATGTCCAAATGGCAAATAAGAATTTATGAACCATATTAAATGATCTCTAAGCTACCTTTTCCCAGAAAGCTACTAATGATACCCTATTTGGTTCACTATGAAAAATGAAGCCACAGTCAGACCCGCGGACCAGAATGAGATTCCAGGTCCAGAACACAAGCCTGGGCAATCCGGACACCTGGTCTTTCTTCCTTAACAGTCGGTCCAGCTCTGGGTGACATTCCCATTTGTTTCCTTTCAGCTGAAAAAATGGCGGTATCTTCAGTGACCAACACAAAAACATTCAACCGCAACTTCATTCTCCAAGGCTCCTCGACAAACAGGAAAAGCACCACCAAGGACTTGATGGTAAATGTCGTCTCTGTCCTAACGCCCACCTCTTTCACTGGAGGTGGCACCTCCATTCTGTAGCCCTTCTGTCTGTGGCTTCCCTGCTTGAGCCCCAAGACCCATCCTTTCTGCATGGTCTCCTGGCCTGTCGGTGGGGGTGATGGGGATCTAAGAGGCGACGAACACCGTGCCGGGCATTGCCAACCTCTTTGATATATGGACACAGCCCCTCAACTGCATAACCACCTCCTTGTAGGAACCAATTTTGATAGAAGAGAAATGAAAATGTGGACACATGAATGTAAGGTCGGGTTGAGGTGCAGTGCAGGAGTTTTTATGCTGTTTTTGAACCATACTCACTCTTCCTTAAATTTCCCATTAGCCACCTGTGGTCCTGAAAAAAGGCAGCAACTGCCCCTAAATGAGGCAAAGAAAGGGACAGAAGATAATTTGCACAAACCCTGGAGGTCATATAGAGGTCGGGGAATCATAGATTATTTGCCTAAACACCCACATATGCTTCGGAATTTTGGCAAATGCTCGATGCTACTTATAAGGGATGTGACGACCCAGCTAAACTGCCTCAGTGGTACCATATGCTACGGGCAGACAATGTCTGGGGTGACAAGACCAAAGCAAGGACAAGTATAACTTTTGGCCTTTTATGCATCACAAGTCACGCCCTTCCCCGTCCTCTTCCTCCTCATCTCCTGTCTCCTGAGTGCACTGGTAACAGCGGCGCGATGCTGGCCGTGCCATTTAGAATTACAACCACTGCACCTATGAGGCACCACGTGGCCGGTGCAGGCCATTGCCTTTCCTTCGGTGGCCAGCCATTACCCTTGACCTTTCAAAGTCCAATTACCTTGCTCCTGGCCATTTCTTCGAAGAGCTAAAAGATTCATTATTACACTAAAAGGGCAGACCACTAGGGCTGGGGAAGGAACCTGTGATAAATCAGGTGGTTAAAAATAAATTACCTTTCGTGGAGCTACTAGAACATAGATCGGTGGTTGCCAGGGGCTGCGGGGACGGGGAATAGGAAGCAATTGCTCAGGAGGTGAGAGGTTTTACTTTACAGCGAGGGGAAGCTTTTGAAACCACACAGAGGTGGTGGCGGCACACACTGTGAACATACTAAACGCCACTGAATTGTTCATTCCAAAAGGGTTAATTTTATGTGAATTTCACCTTAATAAATTATTTATTTATTTATTTATTTAAAATATATTTTATTGATTTTTTTACAGAGAGGAAGGGAGAGGGATAGAGGGTTAGAAACATCAATGAGAGAGAAACACCGATCAGCTGCCTCCCGCACTACTGGGGAGGTGCCCGCAACCAAGGTACATGCCCTTGACCGGAATCGAACCTGGGACCCTTGAGTCCGCAGGCCGACGACGCTCTATCCACTGAGCCAAACCGGTCAAAGCAATAAATTATTTTTTTAAATAAATTACCTTTAAATAACAGGTTAAAAATGAAAACATGGACAATATTTACTAAAGAAATGCAAACAAAAATGGAAATACTACTTTCAAGCAAAGTAGAATTTAAGACAAGAAGCATTTGCAGAGAAAAAACAAAGAGGGAAGGTGTTTTAATTTTGGTGAAATAAAGTCGATAACTCATGAGCCTTCCTTGTTTTGGCAAACAATAGAGCAAAACAATTAATTATGCCATGGTTGGTGACTTTAAAATTCCCGTAATTAAGATATTTATTTAACTGTGTACTTTACAGAAGGTTCACTTTCTTTCCAACCATCAATGGGCCATTTATAAAAACTGATTTTATACCAGGTACAAAGAAAATCTCAATAAATTCCAAAAAGTAGACAGTATAAAACTACCTTCTGTGACACCGATGACAAAAATAACCTAGAACAGTACACTGTTGAATAGAACTTTCTAAAATAATGGAAAGGCCACATGTGGTAGCCACATGTGGCTACTGAGCACTTCAAATATGGCCACTGCCTTGGAGGACTGATCTTTACATTTTCATTTAATTTTAACCTAAATGTAAACAGCCACAAGTAGCTAGTGGCTACCATATTGGACAGGGCAAATCTAGAAAATTAGAACAAAAGTAAAAGTAAACAAAAACCCTATTCTGATTTATACAGCATACACAACTGTACATTTATACAAACATGCACATGTGCACACTCTGACACACACATTTCCAAGGAACTATGAACTAAAGAGAAAAGTAAATCCACAGAGCACTTAGAACATGAAAACATTACATATATTGAAACAAATGGGGTCTGTATAAAACTATACGAGTCATATTTATAATATTAAATGTTTTTTGTTATTAAAGAAGCAAAACTAATGAAATAGACATTGAATTCTAGACATCAAAGATAAATTAAAACCAGAGGACTATAGAAATTTATGATAATTGAAGAGTTTGTGCTTTAGAAAAATATAAAATAGAATTTCTTTGTAAACCAAATCAAGAAAAAAATAAATAAAATAAAAACATAAGACTATAAAAGACATGTAAATTTTTAAATTTAAATATATAAATGTGATATAAATCGATGCTAATAAGTTTTAAAGTCATAATTCTAATAAAATCAGAATATTCGTGAAAAATAATTAAAGAAATAAAATTTTTAAATTGATTAAACCTTCAGAAAAAGATTCTCTGGCTAAGTGATTTAGCTGATAAATTTTGAAGGAACAGTTAATTCCCATGCAATATAAAATGTTTCAGAGCAAAAAAAATTAGAAACTAAAAGATATGTTGTGAAGCTACTAGAACCTCGAGTACCAAAGCCTAACATGGCTGGTAAGTGTGTACACATGCTCCATGTTCACACACACACACACATTCACATAGACATATATACAGAGATATACACAAACCACACACTAATTATATTTCTTCAGAGAAATGATGCATACTAAGTAAAATATTAACAAATTAGACACAGAAGAACATTAAATAATAAATTACCAGATAATTTTACAGGAATGCAAGGATACCTTTAATATTGAGATACTGATAAGTCACATCAATAATTCAATAAGAAAAGTAATTTCTCCTTTTAATTTATAGTTTAATCCAGTTCTCATAAAAATCTCAGTGGGACTTTTTTAAGGTTTATGTAGGAATAAATCAGAAAAAATAGACAAAAGCATTTTGCAAAGTTAAAGTGATTTTCCTGCCAGATTTTCAAACAAATTAAAAGCTGTAAAGCAGCGATTTTCAACCTTTTTCATCTCTGGGCACACATAAACTAATTACTCAAATTCTGCGGCACACCAAAATTACATATTTTTTGCCAATCAGACCAAAAAATAGGTATAATTTTGATTCATTCACACTGGATGGCTATTGTTGTGTTGGCTGTTATCATTTTTTTTATTTGACAATCTAAGGGAAGGGCAGTCAGTGCCCCTGACTAAATATTCAGGGATTGCATGTTTTAAAAATCCTTGCTGCATAATGGTAGAAAATTGCTTCTATAAAGGAATTAGTGATGAATGGAATAGATGAGAAAGCTCAGATACAGTGCAGGCACATAGAAAATGTGTTATGTGGATTTTTTAAAGCATTAGGAACTAGGAGGGAAAGTATAGATTTTCTTTTTTTAATGTGCTTGGGAGATTGGCCAAGGGGGTGGTAGTGTGAAGGGCACCAACTTGCCTTAGTAGTCCATATACCCAAATAAATTTCAGGTGGATTAAAATGCACATGGTAAACATGCATCACTTTTTAAATATTATGAACAATGTAACTGGTCAATGAGCATGAATACCTTCTATGACATAAAAAAGCAGCAGCCGTTTCCCAGGCCTCTCCTCCCTTCTGCCACGTGGCTGACCGTGTGCTCACTGTCTCGCCTCAGGAGCCCACTCTGGAATCCGCTGTGATGTATTAGCGCCACGGAGCTCCACTGCCAGTGACCCACTGCCTCCGGCGTACACGACAGTGCCTTGACCCAACAGCCATTGAATACTATATGGATCTCCACCTGAGGAGAGGGCCTGGGGAGCCACGGTGCACAGGGCTGTCCTGATACCTCACCCAGAGAGCGGTCCCAGACATCGGCATGGCGGTCTCGCCCGCTCTCTGCCTTAGGCTCCCAGGAGAAGCCAGGACAGAAAACCGAGATGCTGGCTTCCAACAGTAGAGTTCCACGTCCAAAAATGCATCGTGTCCCTGTCTGCTTTGCTACTGTATGTTGTCTTTGTGATCTTTTTTTTTTTTAAATCCTTTTGCTTCAACTAAAATGACATATCAACAATTTGTCCAAAGAAAAATGGTTGGGTGGGGGTGGGGGTGGGGATGGAGGGAAGGGAGATGGGTATTTTCATTTAATTCATCATCAGTTCTTACTAATCTCTCACAAGCATC
This sequence comes from Myotis brandtii, assembly GCF_000412655.1. Classification (NCBI taxonomy): domain Eukaryota; kingdom Metazoa; phylum Chordata; class Mammalia; order Chiroptera; family Vespertilionidae; genus Myotis; species Myotis brandtii. Next base: position 1,825,949 of record NW_005354756.1, on the reverse strand, counting down.
TTATCTTGCAAATGCTAAGGGAAAAGATGAAAATGCCCCTGTGTGAGCACTAGGGACTGTCACAGCTGGAGAGTGCTCGCCCATCAAGGATGCAGGTCTCCCTTTAGCCACTTCCTTCCTGCTAGGCCCCAGTCATTCTCATTGCTTTGCGATCACCAGCCACAGAATAGAAAGCTCTGCCTCACCCATGCCACGCCCAGGCCCATTTGAAACTATGGCTCATTGAGAATTTAGGTTCTTCCTTGGACTTCCTGAGACTTTCCCCACTCTGGAGTGGAGAGGGGCTTGAGAAAGCCCATCACTGGCTTAACTTTAGGGCACTGTCCAGAACCAACGTGACGTGGGTCAGCGATGACCGCCTCTAAATGAGGTGTCACTCAATGCATTGTCGCAGACTATAGCCACCTGAGAAAATGTTGTCCTCCAAAATTTACTTCCCAATAAATATTCAGCCAAAGTAGTAAAATGACCATAAAGACAAAAATAGTTAAGGAATAGCCAGAAAACTTTCAGGACAAACTGTGAATTTAATGGACACAGAGTTGATACTAACTCTGTTTCAGGTCTCAAATGCATGACTATGTAGACTGTGTTTATAAAAGCAAATGGAACTGGAATTTCACTCAATCGATCATTCTGCTAATATATTCTGAATCTAAGGAAGAAGGCAAAGATGGGAGGCAAGGGAATAGTATGACTGATGTTTATTATACTTCTCATTTTAATCCTTAGAGCAACCCTATTCAAAAGGTATCGCCATTTTTTTTATATCTGGAGACTGAGGGCCATAGACATTAATTTGCAAAGTCACACCTGGAAGCTAAGTATAGTTAGAATGCCTCATGCCGAAGAGCCTCCCTCCGTCTCTGTGTTGTTTCCAACGGCTGCGCTCTTTTGCTGGTCGGCACATTCCCAGACCTGACTTGCTGATGAAATGTGTGTTGTGGTGCATTCCTGATGGGGGTCTATCTATCTTCCAATAATTATTCTTGCTGATGCTGTGTATGTCTTCTCCAACAGAAATAATGCCTTGGAAATAAAGTCAATCTTTGGTCTTTTGCTCTGTTGGTATGGTTCAAAGCAAACAAATTCAAATTTGAAAAACACAACAGAAAAGATCTGGTTCCAAATAGAACGTTTTCTTTAGGAGGCATGAAAAGCAGCTATTGTTGTGTTACAGTGTTAAAATATTCAGTTTTCCTTGACGAAAATGTGTACTGTGTGAGCCTTGCAAAAAAAAAAAAAAGAAGAAGAAGAAGCCTGCTCTGTGGCATTTGAATTTTTATAAAGGTTTCCTTGTGCCAAAAAAAAGTGCAAAGATTTAATTTACTATTAAAAACCATACGTATATGTTATAGTTCCAGAAGAATTATTTTGTCATCAAGTGATTTTGATCTTCAGTGTCAATATTTATATTTAGATTAATTTTTATAAATGAAAATATTTTAATGGTTTGAGAAAATGAGGATGACAGGACCATTTCTGTGATGGCCTCTGAAAGTTATGCTTGCCTTCGTGTTATATGCACATTGCCGAGAATTACTGTCAGGAGAAATGATAAAGAAGTAAAAGTCATTTATGAAAATAATGTTTGTAGGAATGTGATTTTTGTTTGTTTGTTTTTTTGGTTAGGAAAGGCTGGGAGAGATGAGGGGCTAGGGAAAGAAGCCAGTGGTTAGTCACCAGAGGGGCAAACATTCCAAGTCACGGTTGCCTCGTACCCCAGTCCTTCCAGTCACCTCTCCATGCTTGTTCTCCTGAGAACAGAATTCCCAGCAATCACCTCTACTGAGTGACACCCAGGTAAGACCAGCAATTCTCCAAGCAGGGATCGGAGTGAGAGGATAGGCGTGGTAGTGTGATTTTGCCTCTTAGGGGACATTTTTGATCGCCATATCATGGAGTGGTCATACAGTGGCTAGTGGCCAGGGAGGCTCCTAAACATCCTACAATGCACAGGACAGTCCCCCACAACAAAGATCATCCAACTCAAAATGTCAGGAGTACTTAAGGCTGAGAACTTGGGTTAGACCCTGGCGGTAAGCCTGGGCATCCGTGGAGAAGCCCCTGCCAGTCTCTGCAGGGACTCTGTAGCTGAGCGGGAAGCAGGTCAGGAACTCCCCTGGAGTCTTGCACAGGCTCAGAGCAGTTGTTGCTCCTCTGTGTCTGGCCCGTCCAGAACACTGAAGCCAGACACTGTCCCCCGACATCCCCACATAGGAATAGGAACCCTCCACTAACCTGAAATGAACGTGTGAATGCAAACACTATAAAAGCCAAGAGCCTTCTCCGCCTAGTGGGTTAAAGCAGTCCATAGAGCCCTGACCGGTTTGGCTCAGTGGATAGAGCATCGGCCTGCGGATGAAGGGTCCACATCCCCAGTAGGGAGTGTGCAGGAAACAGCTAAATCAATGTTTCTCTCTCATCGATGTTTCTAACTATCCCTCTCCTTCTCCCTTCCTCTCTGTAAAAAATCAATAAAATATATTTAAAAAATAATAAAGCAGCCCATAGAATCCCCTGTAAAAACACAGATTCATGAAGAAATTCAATCAACCCCTGTCCTCAATCTATCTATCTCTGCACTGCCATTAGCGTGCCTGGCACAATGTTTGCTAAACACTCCCAACAAACAGGCTCACGTTTAAGTTGCCGGGGCATTTCAGATGGGTGCGGTGGGGAAGACAGTATCAGTAGACCCATCTGAAATCCTCTCCAGGCAACATTTCCTGGCCAGAATTCCTGATTTCGCCATCTTCCCACTCCACATCCCCATCCCCATAAGATAGCAAGACAGTAAAGAGGGACTAGTTGCCCTCAAGTTACCTGAGCATTCAGCCTCTCTAACCCAGAAGCCCCAAAAGCATGCCCTGAGCAACCCATCTGTATGGACCACCTGAGTAATCTGGAGAATCCATTTGAGCCAACAATTTGAGTATCAAGAGTGACCGGAGCTATGCTAAAAAACATACAGCTCTGCTTGCCTCTGGGTAAAAAGGAACAGTGTAAAGATGATGTTTTCCCTTAAGAAATAAGTGCTTCATTTTCCATGACACACACATACACACAAAATGTGACCCAATATTCAAAGCATTGAAGCTACCAGAAAAAAAAAACACTAGGCCCCACTCTTAGACTTTCTACTTACCAGCTCTGCGGCCAATCACCTCATGTGTACAATGGGGTCACAGATCCCCTCCTCATGGTGTTGTGAAAGGTTGAATGAAATAGCACATGAGAAACCCCCCAGCAGAATGTTTGGTAACTATCAATACTCAACGCTTGTGTCCTCCTTTTCTCTTAGGATAAGAAAATCACTTAAGTATCAGCACCAGGACTTATGATGCAAATTGCTGTGCCTCAATTTTTCTATTGTTAGTAGACAAGGTTATTGTTCTTCCAATATTCACTCCCTCTAACCCCCTAATTCTGGGAGGAGTGCACTACCCCGCCCCATTAAAGTTGGGCTTGACCATGCCACTTGCCTTTATGCTTGGTAGAGCATACTTCTTTGTCTTAGTCTGTTCAGGCTGCTGTAACAAAATACCAGAGACTGGGCAGTTTATAAACAACAGAAATTTATTTCTCCCAGTTCTTAAGTCCAAGATTAGGGTGCTGGTTGGAATCCGGTAAAACCTGTCACAGACTGCCGACCTACCCCGTTTCCTCGCATGGTAGAAGACCTTAAGGGATCCCTCTGGGGCCTCTTTTAATAGGACACTTACCCCAAGCATGAGGGAGGAGCCCTCACGACCTAGCTCCTCCCAAAGGCCTCACCTCCCAACATCATCACCTTAGGGATTAGGTTTCAACATATGAATTATGGAGGGACACAAACCTTCAGACCATAGTATTCTCCAACCCTTGGTTTGGACTTGGCCGTGTGACTTGCTTTAGCTAATGAGATGTTAGAAGAAGAGGGACATAAGGGGCTTGAAATATGTTGATGGAGTTGGGTTTGTCCACTTACATGTTGCCCTTCACCATGAGAACATGCCATAGGGAGCCCACGGGTCCAAGGAACAGACCCAGGCTCAAGATGCAGCTTGCAGCCAAGCTCAGAGAGCCCAGCTGAGATGGCAGAGCCACCTCAGCCAACCTGTAGACACGAGCGAGAATAAATCACTGCTTTATGAAACCATTGCAATTTGGGGTGGTTTGTTATGCAGCAATACTACCTGAAAAGTTCGTCTTACCGCCTTAGTTTAGTCCTTGTGTTAGAGATGAAATGAAGATGAGTATCCAAAGTAAACCCACGTGTCAGTATCAAGGGTGCATATAAACAAACATTGAGCTACTTATTTTTGATGTTTCATAATTTACGTATGAAACTTTGGTTACATTTTGAGGAGGGCATCTATCTATTTCAATGTGTGCTTGTGTTGATCTTCCACAAAGGTTCCTCTATTCATTGAAATTTTTGATAAAACTTTCTTCAAGTACAGGAGCCATTTGGTATAGTCCTTTAAAAATAACTTCTCGCATGACGGCCGCTCTATTTTCTCCCAGAAGTATTTCCCATACAAAATTTGCATTTGACAGAACAGTTGGTTGCGTGAGCCTTCTGTCTCTGCAACCGAGTTATAATGATGATAAAATGCAGGTAAGTAGAGTTGCATTTTAAAGAGCTTTCTAAGGACTGGAAGACTTTAATGCCCACTTCAAACATTGGAAACCTCAAAGAAGTTATCCAGATGGATCCAGTTTGTTGGAATCAAGTCCTAAAATATAGAAAAATTTGTTTTGTATCAAAGCTATCACGTTTGATAAAGATGAAAGATTTAAGGCCATGCCTCTCAAACTTTAATGTGCAAATTCTGATTCAGCAAGGCTGGGATGGGGCCCAGGATGTGGCATTTCTGACAAGCTCCCGGCTGATGCCAGTGCTGCTGGCCACACTGTGAGCAGAGAGGTTCAGTGCGGTCCCTCTGACAGTCCCCTGCAGGATTGAGGCCCGGTTACCCACAGTGCTAACCTACCTGTTCACTGGTGCCACTTTCGTGGCATGTCCTCCCTTCATTGTCTCACGTCCCCCTCCTCGACATTTGTCCTGGGGTCACAGTCTGCTCTGGGGAGACCCCCGCTGAGCCGTCCCCTGCTGTGCACTCACGTGTTGCATGTCCTCCCACACTGACCTGAAAGCTCCCTGAAGACAGAGTTCCGTGTGTCTCGCACAGAGCCTGGAACTGAGCAGGTGCTTAAAACAAAGTTGGTTCACCTGGAAGGCCATGGCGGTCTGGCTCTAGGCCAGCCGTGGGCAAACTATGGCCCGTTTGAAATGAATAAAACTAAAAAAAAAAAGACCGTACCCTTTTATGTAATGATGTTTACTTTGAATTTATATTAGTTCACACAAACACTCCATCCATGCTTTTGTTCCGGCCCTCCGGTCCAGTTTAAGAACCCATTGTGGCCCTCGAGTCAAAAAGTTTGCCCACCCCTGCTCTAGGCTGTGGTTATGTCAAGCCAGTCTAGGAAGGGAGACAAGACACAGAACTAATCATGTTGGCATCCCCTTCAGAGAAGGATACACGGTCAGACCTGGGCAGAGTCGTATTGCCCAGAGACAGGCGGAGGTGGCGGTCAAAGGTCTGTATTGAAGATCTCAAATCCACATCTCTGGCTTGTCCTGCTGCCTTTCATGTTGTCTCATGTCTCCTTCAAGTGCCTTTTTGTTCTTTTATGTTACTGGGATGATTCACTTGGGGTTTGAAAAATCTCCCTGCTATGAAAGTTACTGTATTCCCTTCGATCTTGAGAATCTCTATTATACCTTGAGGCTCTTCACCATGTGGGAGGGAGGGGGAATCAGAACCCCCCGGGTGCTTTTTAAGAATACACGCCAGCCCCATTCCCCTTCCAAACCCCTAAGAGTTCACACTATCCTGCTTCCTAACCAGGACCCTACCCAGGCCCAAGGCAATAGGGAGGCTGCAGGTAGGTGCTCATCAGTAGGCGGCAGACGGGAGGCCAAGCAGAAAGGGAAGGGGGGGAGGAGAGGGTGAAAAGGCCCCCAGGTTTCTCACCAGGGCTGCTGGGGCAGTGGCAGCTCCATTAGCTGAAACAGTGGGATCAATATGGGAAATAGTAGTTCTTGTTTTTGCTCTGAAGTTGGCTCAAATTTTTGTTTGAACTGATTTTGCAATCTCCACACGTTTTAATGAGCTACCCTGGACGACACCTAAAATGTTCATTCTGAGTAACTAAAAGAGGTCATTCAGGGTCTGGCTGTACATTTCCACCATTATTTGTAACTCAGCATCCCAGCCGTGCAACAGGGTGACTGAGTTATAGCTAACAATTGGTGTTTGCATGACATCCTAGCTCATGCATGAAGACAAACCTCATTCCATCTGTTTTTTCTGCTAATGGCCAGTGATGTTCCCACAGGCTAATTACAGCAATTACATCGAAAATAATGTGTTTACTCTGAAAAGCCAGATTTGGTTTTTGTGACTGGGTTGTTTTAACAAATACACAACTGTTTCTAAGAGGGGGAAGGTCTTCACTCTTTATCATCTATTTTTTTAAAAACAACACACCACATGAAATCCCTTTCTGAAGTTACCATGAAAAATGCTATTGTGGATATTGCCTGTTATATCGCATGGGGTCCTTTATTTTTAATTGTGGAATTTTACTCCAAGAAGCAACGACATGGCCCTCCAAATTCTGTTCTGTTACTGACAGCTCTGCAAATTCTCAGATGTTTTGATTAAGCAGCATTATTATTATTAAAGAGGCCTAGTCCTCAAAGGGAATTAAGGTGAGCTGAATTCAAGAGTAGACTTTTTAAAATTTTATTTAATGTTTTATTACTATGTTGTACACCTAAAACACTAATATTGTATGTCAACTGTAATTGAAAACATATTTTATATTGGTTTTCTTACAGTCTCCTTGTCCTACCCATTTCTCAAAGATGCTTTTGGTGAAGAATAACTTCCTCTCTGTTTTTTTGTTTGTTTGTTTGTTTGTTTGTTTGTTTGTTTTAGCTTAAGGAGAAATTCAAATGCATTTCCTTTTGCTCATAGCTTATTGCAACCATGTAACCCCGTAGAAATGAGCTGAGACCCTCCCTGATCTCATGAATGTTTGAAAACTGTCCCCTCTGTTTCGGCTCTGTCCCCTCATGCTGACACCATGAAACCACTGAGTGCAACTCTGAACAGAACTATCTCCTGCTGCTGTCTACCAACCACTGCTCACCCAGCCCCTGGAGTGCCTACTTCCTTCCCTTAGCTTCCAGGCCACCGCTGTCCCCCGATTTCCCTCCTGTTTAAAACACTGCATTGGCACAGTGTGAGTAGACAAGGAGCCAGCAAAAGAATTGGAAATAGTGTGATCAATGACATGGAAAAGGGCCAAGAGAGTGTGATGTCATCGAAGCCAAGAGAAGAAGGGAGTAGTTCGCTTCGTGAGGTGCTGCGTAGGGGGGTCTAGTAAGATAAGAACAGTGAGTGGCTGCCGTAACCGGTTTGGCTCAGTGGATAGAGCGTCGGCCTATGGACTGAAAGGTACCAGGTTCGATTCCGGTCAAGGGCATGTACCTTGGTTGCGGGCACATCCCCAGTAGGAGATGTGCAGGAGGCAGCTGATCGATGTTTCTCTCTCTCATCGATGTTTCTAACTCTCTATCTCTCTCCCTTCCTCTCTGTAAAAAATCAATAAAAATATATTAAAAAAAAAAAAAAGAACAGTGAGGGGCACTGGGTTGGCAAGAGAGAGGTCAAGGAAACTTGACATGAATGGCCTCGGCATAGCAGGGAGACAGAGGCTTGCTTGGAGGGCTGGGGAGGAATGGGTCCTAGCAAGGAAAGGATATAAGACCAAGGGAAGCTTTGGTTTTTGTCCTTTTAAGATGGAAGATTCTAGAGAATAGTTGCATCCTGGTGGATTTAATGCCGAGAGAGAAAGAGAGAGAGAGATGGATTATAAATGCAACTTCCTTGAGAGAGCAGCAGAAGAAAACTGGGATAATTCATCTATTTTAACAACAAGGCAAAGGACAGTGGTACAAATGGAGGGAGGTCTGGAATTTGGTGTCTGGGTGGGGTTTGCCCCACCTGATCACTTCAATGTTCTCATTCAGTGTGAGCAAGGTCATCAGCTGAGGATGAACACAGGGGAAGGAACTGGGATTTGAGAAGAGAGAAAATGTATGAAATCACCAGCGCAGAGAGAACAACCCTGGAGGAAGGGCAGTACGGAGCTGACTGCCCGTCTGAGATCTGTGTTCCCGAGTTTAGGACGAGGCTGGCTGAAGAACACAGAGTCAGTGCATGGAAATGGAGCCCTGACCCGGTACTCGGCATGCTCTCTGTACGAGCTGTTACTCTTCTCCCCCGTGAGTATTTCTCTATTGTTTGCTTACATGAGATACACTCCTGTCAAACAAGAAACAAGATCTTGGGTGAGGTTGTTTTACAAACATTATAAATCCATTCAATACAGACCATGTTTACAATAAAGTAAGATTAAACTTAAGTCGTGAAAATGTAGAGCCTGTGGCCTAAGAAACTGACAGAACACGAAAAGGAGGATAGCAATTAAGTGGGATTTTATGAAGATGCGGTGCCATTGATCTGCATCTGGATATGGCTGTTCCCAGAGCTCTGGGCAGCCCTGTAATGGAAGGTCATGCGTGGTTGGCCTGGGATGACGTACAGTGGTGGGCGGACTGTGACACGGTTATACTCAACCTATACAATAGCTGGTGGCTCAGTTCAAAGAGTAATAGAATCGATTAAGTAGCTTTTATATTAAAGTGAGCTAAGAAAAGAATTCAGGGAAGCTATTATTACATTGAAAATATCAGCATAAAAATGTGAGACTCGGAAAGGTCAATGGTCTACCCTTGAAATAAGAAGCAACACTCTCCTGTATCACCCCACCTTCCAGAAAGTTCTAGGAAATCAAATAACACGCAGCTTTCACCCCCACACTGTGGTCTTCTGCCCTTCCCTCACTGGGAAAAAAAGGGGGAGGGGTATTCTTGGAGCATAGAATCAGGTGATCAAAATCAATTTTTTTTCATCTTATTGAGATGACCATAGAGCTTATGTCCTTTAATGTGTCGATATATTAGGGAGAGGGGGGACCATCTCTTCACAATGTGGTAGAGTATCCTGTCTGTAACTAGAAGTTTAACCTCAATAAAGTTTTACTATGGCTTCCCAAAGAGAAACAATACGTATCCCTTTTCGAAGAGCTTTCTGGAAGTTAGCTGGCTCATGACTCTTGATTCCTTTCTTTCCCATGCTGTCCAGGGGGCTCATCGCCTCCATCTGAGAGATGCTAGATCTCCGCCTCCTCTACTCAAGATCAAGTCTCCATTTCCCTTCTGAGTGTCCCCAGGACTCTCTGACCTTGCCGACTAAAAGGCAACTCCCAGGCGCGGTCTTGCTTATATTTCTGTTGTAAAGGCCTATTACTTTGATGTGTTAAGGACCTGGGGTGTGAAGGGTTCCTCAGCTCCTGGCTGGTGCACAATTCTCTGTAGTTAAGTAGGTTTCCGGGGACATGATTTTACTTTTGACCTACATGAATATAGATAATGAGTTTTGCTCTAACAGAATTCTACGTTCAATGATAAGAAAAGGAATTAAACCCTTCTTATCATATACGTAATGTTTCAAGCATTTATGTCACACATTGCTAATATAACAACCAAGCATGATAATTCAAGATTTTCACTGACTTCTAACGGACCTGAACACTACAGAGTGTCTAAAAGGTCTAGAAAGATAGTGTACTTATTGTACTTTTTCAGAATAAAAATAGATTGGACCTATTGCTTTCAATTTACAGGCATTTCACCTGAAAAGTTTTCTGGAGGCTGAAAAAAATACCATTACAGTATATTATTTGAAAACGTAACAAATCAATGTAACTAATAAGCTCTGTGAATCTCACTGAGGCAGTAAAAAGACCCTAGAGCAGTGGTTCTCAACCTTCCTAATGCCGCGACCCTTTAATACAGTTCCTCATGTTGTGGTGACCCCCAATTTCATTGTTACAAATTGAACATAATTAAAGCATAGTGATTAATCACAAAAACAGTATGTAATTATATATGTGTTTTCCGATGGTCTTAGGCGACCCCTGTGAAAGGGTCATTCAACCCCCCAAAGGGGTTGCGACCCACAGGTTGAGAACCGCTGTCCTAGAGCCTCTTCCCATTTTGTATGTGGGGGGTGGGGGGGATGGCAAACTATGGATGAAGGAGGACCCAAGGCCCTCACCGGATAGCATGTCCTCATGACTAGCAGGTACCAGAAACAGCTACACAAAACCCACCATTGTCCTCATGTAGGCAAACTGCTGGGATGCTGTGCAATACATCACAGTGTCCCCTTTATGAGGGCCCCAGAAAAATATCTCCTGTGGCTCAGGGCCAGGCAAAGTCACTCCTCCTGCACAACTGGTATGTTCTCACCCTGTAGACATAGGGATTTTCTAGCTCATTTCTCTCTGTGTCTCTCTCTCTTAGCCTTTAAGACGGTAAAAGCCAGTTTGGGGGGTCTATCTCTAGCATTGGGAGCTTTTATTTTTCAACTATTCTACTTTTTAAAAAAAATCTTCCCTGATTCCTTTAGTCCATACTACTGTGCTCTGCTAGTGATCTAAACTTTCTTCTGAAATAAGGCCGAATATCATCACCTTAAACTAGACTGGTACCATTCAGAACTAAAAATACGAGGTTTTAAGTCTTCTAATTCTCCTTGTTTTGGAACCAGCTCTCAAACTTCACACTGTAGTTTGGATATAAATGTGTTCTTCATTTTAAATCAGGACTAGAGGACCAAAAATGTAGTTGGATTCCTCAGAGTTAAGAATTTGATTTTTTTTTTAAGGCAAATTATGTAACCTACAAAAGCCCCCATTTCTGCATCTGTTAAAGAGAGTAATAACTACATCATAGAATGGCTATAGATTAATAATATTGTATATAAACCTTACAACATGCATGTAGTAAGCACTAGATGGTACCTATCACCAGCTTTAATTACAAAAGATTATTAAATCCAGATATTCTAAACCTGGGGTCTGCAGATACTTGTCCATGGATAAATTGTGGGGGTCGGGGAAAAGGGGGAGAATTCCTAAAACTGGACAGGAAAAAAAGGATTACACCTCCATTTTCACTAACTTCTAAGCAAAGTGTAGTATTTCCTTCACTAGGAATGCTGGGGACATCACAGTAGTATTAGAAGGACCTGTCACTTTGCCCCAATAGAGGTCACAGGTATGTTCCTATTTCTGCTGTTGCAGATATCTCAAAATATCTGTTCTCGCCTTTTGAAATTCTAGTAGTCAGACCTACTGCTGGATCTTGTTAATGCAATGATAAAGAAACAACACTGTTATCCATGTATTGCTTTTAAGTTCACTATAATTGGTTTCCTTTGTAACCCTAGATGTTTTATTTCATGCACTGAAAGCATATCCTGAGAAGGGGTGCAGAGGCTTCACAAGACAGTCATGGCATTTTTTTAAAAAAATGGTTAAGGACCCCTAATTTTTAGTCTATTTCCTCGCTTCCAGAAAGCCAACCACTGAGCCCCGTGGAGGCCCGCTGGGGTGAGCCCATTCCCGAAGTCCCGGGTGTGTTTTCTGTGCGCAGCTTGACAGTCTCTGGGACCTGGCTCTATACCAGTGAGCCTCTGGGGGGGGCGCCCTTCAGTCCCGATCAGGCACCTGTCCGGTTCACGGCTCTGTGTTCACACCCACGGGCTGGCGTTCCGGTGTGTTCGCCCGGCCGGTCCTGACCCCGGGAGCTCGCTAGACTCGCCAGTTCTCGGGTCACACCCCGGACCTCCTGAAACCCGAACTCTGGGTCTCTCACTGTGTTTTATCCATCCTTCCAGGAGATGCACGCAGGAATCTGAAAACCACCGCGCGAGGGCACCGGGAGGCGGCCCAACCCCGCGGGGAGGGAGGGAGGGCAGCTCCCACCTCGAACCTCGGTGGGACTAACGGGGCTCCAGCAACGCGGGGGGAGGAGAGGCTGGAATTTCGATGCGGGAGATGCTGAGGGGCGGCCATCGAGTCCAAAGGAGGGGGCAAAGGGCTTGTGCTTCGCCCCCCAATTTTATTACATTACCCCGGCCTCCAGGGTGACCGATGGAGGTTATCCCCAGCTCTGACCCCCTCGGTGCCGCCGCTGTACGGTGAGCAGAGCCTGCGAGCGCGCGGAGAGGACGGCCCCGACCTGCGGGCTCTCGCGGGGACCGCTGCACCCACCCGGACCGTCCTGGTCCTGCGGGCCAGCGCTGGACCGCGAACTCCCTGCTGGGAATTGCGGTTCCGGAAGCCCACCGGCCCCAGGCTTTCCGAGCGCTGCTGCCTCTGGGAAACTACAAGTCCCAGAATTCCTGGCGCGGGCG
>NW_005354756.1:1785731-1812917 GCF_000412655.1 Myotis brandtii | reverse complement strand
GCGGAGCTGCCGGGGAGCAGGTGTCGGGGGCACTTAGTGAAAGATGCGGAGACAGGCCTCCGAGGGGCCCCGGGGCCCCCCTTTCCTCCGCTGGGAGAGTCGTTTGTCAGATGACACCCCTTGATCTCTGCACACACACACACACACACACACACACACACACACGTGTGTGTATATGGGTACGTTTTTTTGTTGTTCCTTTTTGCACGGCACCTTCACGGTGACATGATTGGGGGACTTGAATGTTTCTGTTGTCAGCAGAATGTCATCGCGGTGACGCACATTTTTTAAAAAAAATGTTTTATTGATTTATTTTTATTTATTTTTACAGAGAGGAAGGGAGAGGGATAGTTAGAAACATCCATGAGAAACATGGATCAGCTGCCTCCTGCGCGCCCCCTACTGGGGATGTGCCCGCAACCCAGGTACATGCCCTTGACCGGGATCGAACCTGGGACCCTTGAGTCTGCAGGCCGATGCTCCATCCTCTGAGCCAAGCCGGTCAGGGCAAAGCACATTATTTATGGCGGCTATAAAATAAGGGCTTAACATTTCTTGTCTCGTTAGCGGGTCGTGCTCAGCGGTGACGCTGTCTCCCTAGAACATCTTTCTGCCGGGATAGCCATGGCCGTGCCCATGCAAAGCGTTCTCCTTTTGCGGGAGCATCTGGGAGGTTTTATTTATGCCCCGCCCCCCACACCCCTATTCCCATCCGCGGAAAGAGGGAGGACACTAGAACCTTCTCTGCTGGCTGTCTAGACTGCAGCCTACCCTAGACCTGGAAAACTAACGACTAAACCGTATTTCCTGCTTTTGACTGTTGTTGTCTCCCTTTTGCAGACCCCTTTGCTGATGCAACTAAGGGTGACGACTTACTCCCGGCAGGGACTGAGGATTACATTCATATAAGAATCCAGCAACGGAACGGCAGGAAGACGCTGACCACTGTCCAGGGCATTGCAGATGATTATGACAAAAAGAAACTTGTGAAAGCTTTCAAAAAGGTACAGGTGTTAGGGAGGAGAGGTTAAAGTGGGGTCACGGATGCGCACCTCTGCATTGGATGATGGTTCACAGCTTAGCAGTGCGGGTCCAGGAAAGCCGTATTCATTCTCCCACTTAACACTCAGGTGTTTATGTCTGGTCTCCCATCTTAACCTAAGATTGACGTGGCCTTCTAGCAACAGGCAACATAATGTAGTTCTTGATGGTCCAAGTAACATCATTGCCTTTATTATGTGACCTGCTGGTTCATTTCAAATTACCTTGGGAGTGTTGGGGGTTGGGGGTTATAGGAGACAAACTTGTTTCATGAACATAGTCAAGGCTACGGAGTGGTAGTTGATTTTAGTCTTACGGCGAAAATAAAACCTCAGTGTTTGACTCAGTTCTGTTGGACATTTATATTCTTCTCCAGAAATTTGCCTGCAATGGTACTGTGATTGAGCACCCCGAGTACGGAGAGGTTATTCAGCTTCAAGGGGACCAGAGGAAAAACATTTGCCAGTTTCTCTTGGAGGTGAGTGGGTGGTTCGTGTACACCCTTGCGATGGCTTTGTCATTGGAATGGCTGGATCATCCCTGCTTCTACACGGTGTTTTGTGGCATGTCAGGGTACTCATGTGACTGGAACTGTTTGTTGTTAACAGTTGGTGCCACCAAAAAAAATGTGATAAGCTATTAGCAATGCTGCTTCTTAATGGCTGCTCCATGTTTTCTTAGGGGTGAATTTATATAGTCCTTAGCGTGATTCTGCTAAATTAAGTTTTATTTTGCAGGTTGGCATTGTCAAGGAGGAACAGCTTAAGGTTCATGGATTCTAAAATGAACCTAAATACATGGAGAATTTCTTGAATAATTTTATTCTCTAAATCCAGTTTGGCTGCCTTGTGAAATGATTCTCTGCAGTAAACGGACTTTTCATTTATTTAATCATTCAAACTTCCATTCACATCATCTGCATGATTACAGAAAACATGGGGTATGTAGGCTAGTAACACATAAGAAAATTGCAGTAAGATGGTAACGAAACCCCGTATTCATCTTAACATGTTTCCAATGGAAAATATTTTGTTTTGAGTGTTTATTTGTTTATTGTTCAGTTTATTACTTTTCACTTGATTAAATGTTTTTTGTTGTATTAAACCATGTATGTTGCAGCTTAACAATAAAATCTATGAATTCTTCTGTGAGCAGTTAGGGTCTCAAATCTAAACGAGATGCACATATATTTTGTCTTTCATAATTGGTGTTCTCATTCTGTAAGTATTCTTTCTAATTAGCTTCAGCTTCTGTTAAAACCAAAGTGAGAAGATAACATTTGTTATATGTACCTTGTGTTCTTCATTTACTGACTTAAAAATAAGAATAGAAACAAGGAATAAACTCAGCCAGGGGAAAGAATCTGCCAGAATATAGTGTTAAATCTTGAAAACTAATGTGAAGTAGCCCTGGGCCAGGTGGCTCAGTGGATTGGAGCATCGTCCCAAAAAGCTGTGGGTTGGAGGTTAGGGCACATACCTAGGTTACGTACAGGAGGCAACCCATTGATGTTTTTCTCTCTCCTTCTCTCTGTAAAAACATATCCTTGGGTGAGGAATAAGAAAAACAATATGTGAAGTATAATTTAGATGAAGGTATTAGCACATGGAAGTCTTTAGATGTTTTTTATGGTTCTGTTACTGCACTGTCACTGTAAGTATCCCCAAGTGCCAGGTAATATAGTAGGCTTATGACATAAGTAAATGTAGTCATAGGCACTGCCCTGCAAGTGGGGATAGTGATACCACCTTAGAGCTGGAAGACACTGGGTTCAGGTTAACTTCCCTTGAGTGCCAGAAGGGGCCAGCTTTGGGATGCCAGCCCAGGGCTTCCAGCCAGAAAAGCCGTATTCACTGCATCATGGTTTTGGTGTGTTTCACCAAAGGAAGTGAAAGCCACGTGTGATAACCTGGGAGCTGGTGTGGTGCAAGAAATAATATGATTTTCAGTTCTTAATTGTGAGATTTCTGCAGCTTATCTTGAATTTCAAACTTCTCATTGAGTAGTCATTATTTGCTCAGTCATTAAAACCACTTAGTGAAGACAAAGAAATGCATCCACAAGTGTATACTTTTTAGCTTTATGCAGTGGAATGATGATGGTGGAAAGAATGTCTGTCACATTCTGTACCAGCTGAACCCTTGCCCCTAATTTGATGATTCTGCTTTGGGCGGGGGGGTGTTTTACAGACACTTAAGGAAGTAGGTTTTGTTATTTTCTATCCCATCTTACCTCCAATCAAGAGAGACTGGGACTATTGAGTACACCAAAGTAGAGTGCTGAATTTGATAAGTTCCTTTCTGATAAACATCAATATAATTTGACTAGAAAGATCAAGAGATTTGGGAGAATGATTGAGAAATCCTCACTTTGCTGCCTGCACCATTTTGTAATGATTTCAATTATAGAGGTGCTATAGAAATAGTTTATGAAAATGATATGGCAGAAACATACACTAACATGAAATTAGAGTGTTGTGCAAGGAACAGCGTGCAGTCTGGAGAGAACTTTAACCCACACTGAATTGTCTGCTAAGATGAGTGTTGAACAAAGGGGGTAGAGTGACAACAGAAGCCTCAGGTGGGAAGGATAGGACCCTTCATCTTGGCCCCCATACGTAAGTTCTTGGTTTTCATATGCCAGCCAACCACATTGGATGGATCCGAGCCTGCGCAAAGCTGGGTTTTGTGAGGAGTGCCACTCCTGATCCTTCCAGCCTGTGAGCCCAGACACCCAATTGGACTTCTCACCTGTAGGGCAGTCCCAGTCCTTAGAGCAAGAACTGGGTATGTGCCCTTTCCTTTCCTTTCCTGACTTTATGCAGTGCAGTGAAAACAGGATGTAGTTAAGAATACAGGTTTCTGCACTTTCACTGAAACAAGTCAAAGGATAAAGTTGGAATATTCCCCTTGTGTGGGAAAGCTGACTGGGAGCGTCAGAGGTACCTAAGCATGGAAGCAGGGCTGACTGTTCTTGGCTTCGGGGGCAAAGGGCTAGGCAGCATTGTGCAATGGGAGGGGAAACAGACTTAACCAATGCAGCAAAAATAACTACCCAGATTGGGTATCTCCCTGTGCCTGCAGGGTGGGGAGCTTTTGATCTGCAGTTCCTTTAGGGATCTGTACATTCAGGTGCAAAACGAAAAATGCCACGTGGAGGACAAGAAGACTTGTCCCTGAAATTACAGACTTGGCAGAAGTCTTGGCAAAGCCATTAGGAAATTGGTGTTTGATTGAGGCACAGCCTAGTATGAAGTGCTACTAGGAAGGATGTCCTGTGCTCCTCAGTCCTGCCCCTCTCCCTCCCCTGCCCCCTTCTGCCCAGGAAAGCCTGGGGCAGCAGCCTGCTCTACTCAGGAGATGCTGTTCTCAACCATCCTAGAAATGGGCTGGATGTGATCATGTGGAAGGAATAGTTCTAGTCCCAATCGGGAGGGGAGTTAACCACAATGACTTGAGAAAAGCAGAATGGTAACACATCTCTCTGCCGCCTGTCACCGGTTGGGCTCCAGATAAAGAAACGGGTAGTTACACCTCAGGAAAACCCAACCTCATTAGGTCGCCCACACAGACCTGTTTCATTGGTCCTGGGAGGGTTTCCTGTGCCAAACCAGGCTTCCGTGTGGGAAGGAATGAGGGAGGCGTGGCTCTGCTGTGGCTAAAACCAAGGGAATCCTCACTTGCAGTGGACTGCACCCAGCTGCCCTCACCTGACATGCAGGCGCTAGCCAGGCCACATTGTGCTTGTCTGGGACCAAGTGAATCAGAATTCAGGAGCAAAACCATGGGCCCTCCGCATTGACAGCTCCTTACACACAGCCATGCCAATTTTTAACTCCCTTTTTATCTGGATAACGGAAGCTCGGAAAAAAGAAGTCATATATTGGATGAATGGTTGTCTTTCTTCACTCCTGGAACACCATTCAGAGTGGAGTTAGTGCCAATAGAGGAGGGGATGCCAAACTGGGCATTACTGTGCTGGGTGACATGGCCCGTGGGGATTCTCTGACCTGTATGGAGGAGTTAAATGGCAATCTAACCTCTGCATTGGCCATGTGGTGCCAGTGTGGGTCTGGTGTCTCACCTGTTAGCTCTTCAGTCTGGTTTGGAACAGAGCAGGAGGAACAGTGCATCTGCTGTGTCTATAGCTGTTTTCCCGAAAAACTGAGGGCCTTATCTGAATCTCCGTAGTGCCTTCATCTCAAACTTCATGCACAACCTACAGACTTTTTCTCATGCAAACAGCAATTGCTTAGAGATAGGCCCCATTCATTCAAGGCACAAAGTTCAAAGCCAAAATCCCCTACAGGGAATCTAAGTGATCTGGGCCCCCACACTGCTGCCGCTGCAGCCCTCTGCTGCAGCCTGGAGGGTCTCAAAGGGCCTCTGGGCCTACCGAAGGCTGGCTGTAAACCTGGGGTTCGTCTCCATGTGTCCCTCACCCACTCTTATCAGGACCCCAAGACCCTGCTCCTCGGTCCATTGAGCAAGGAACAGTGTGCAGTCTGGAGAGCAGAGATAGAATCAGACAGTACTTTTAACCCATGTCAGCCATGACAAGTTCTGTGGGGGAGACATCCACAAGTCCACTCTGAGTGCTTATTCCATGGACTTGTTAGATTAGACCATGGGAACTAGTCGCAACTTACTTGACACACCAAGTTTGTTGAAATGAAACAGCATCGGGTACCCAAGAAATGATATATTAAATAGGGAGTTAAGGGGGCAGTGGGTGCTTAGGCAAGTATGTAGTCCTTTCGCCCCCTCTTGTGGCCATTTGAAAAACTAGCTAGCTCCTGGCAGTTCAGGGTGAATTATGGGAGGTTTAAATTGTTACAGGCAATTAAAGCACCTGCTGACAGGTTTAATTTTGTCATCCCTCACATGTTATGCAGAAATTGATCTAGCCAAGCCTTTATTCTTGAAATCCATAAAAATCTATCTCAATTTTCCTTTACCTGAGAGAGACCAAAAAATGCTTTAAGAGTCTTACCCTGGGGATATATAACACCACTTCCCCTGGGTATGTGCACAATGTTGTTAGGAGGAATTTAGGAGGAATTTAATTGAAATGTAAACACAGGCATCTGTTTATGGCCTCCAGAGACTAGGTGATTAAGCTAGGAAACAATCAGGGCTCCTCCTAAATTCTCACAAGTTGAGGAACACAATCTGGAATTACTAAGTATATGGTGTGGTTCTCAATCTAAACCTCCGTCTTAGACCAGTAAACAGCAAGCCTTTTTGCCTGTTGGGGACACACCCACTGAGAGGGTCACTTGAAGATTAGCAACTTCTCTTTGGGAAAAGTAGTAACCAAACTCCTTTAAAGACCCAATGTCTACAGTCCAGACACACCTCAGAGATATTGTTTCCAGACTAGCACAGTGAAGCGAGTAATGATATATATATATATCTTTACTAGAGGCCCAGTGCACGGATTCATGCACCAGTGGGGTCCCTTGGCCTGGCCTGCACCCTCTCGCAATCCGGGACCCCTCGGGGGATGTCGGACTGCCAGTTTCAGCCGAATTCCCGCAGGCCAGGCCAAGGGACCCCACCCATGCACAAATCCATGCACTAGGCCTCTAGTATGCATATAAGATCTTTGGTTAATCTCTTCCTGCCCTCCCCTTCCCCCCTTTCCTCTGAGATTCATCAGTCTGTTCCATGTTTCCAGGCCTGTGTGTTGAACATGTGCCCCCTGGTGGTCAGTGCGTGTCATAGTTACCAGTTGAATGGTCAAACCATTGCTTAGGCTTTTATAATCAGAGATAGATTTCAGAGAGGAAGGGAGAGGGGGAGAGAGAGAGAGATAGAAACATCAATGATGAGAGAGAATCACTGATTGGCTGCTGGCTGCCTCCTGCACACCCCCCATGAGGGATCGAGCCCGCAACCCAAGCATGTGCCCTTGACCGGAATCGAACCTGGGCCTCTTCAGTCTGCAGGCCAACACTATCCACTGAGCCAAACCAGCTAGAGCGAGTCATGATCTTTTTGCTGGTGGAAAGTCTTGCCTTCAATTTGTAAAAAACACAACGTCTGTGAAGCACAGTAAAATGAGGCGTGCCTGCACATGAAGCCATCCCGTTAGTTCTAAGGAACCCGGAATGGGGCTCAGAAGGCTGGTCCATTATAACACATTCACCTGGAGAGCCTCCGGCAGATCTCACCTTTATAAGCAGAGGAGGCCTCCTGAGAGTCCAGGGTAACCCAGAAATTGTCCTTGAGGGATTTGATTCCACCTGAGTCAATGTCAGCATCCCGAGATGGTCACATTTGGACCCTGTGCATCCCTGAAGTGGGAAATGGCTAAGATCAATTGGGAGGCGTTTCTTCAGAAAATTTGCTCTCTAACAACAGATTCTTCAACCCTGTCCACATTTCTCCCCATCACTGCCCCTCATTTCTCACTCCCTTGCAATGAGGTGAAAATGGCTAACCTCTTTGGAACACTTGTAACCTGGAGCGCTGAGTGCTCTGCCTGTGTCAGCCTGTGTGATTCTCAGACTTCGTGACCCAGACTTTGATTCCCTGGCTTTCCATCGTAATTACCCCGCTCCATCCATGGCTAACAAATGAGCCTATCCTGTTTTTGCTAGTTGACTTTCCATCTCTCCCAACCCCACTAATATGTAAAGGTACACGGAGACGCCTATAGGAGGTGCTGTCAGTACCTCACTCATGTCCCCTTGGTGCTCACCATTTCCTGCTATACACCAGGTGCTCAACTGCAGGCATCTGTGACCTTCGCTCGAGGGTTTCTCTGGCCCCAGGAGCACCTGGGCCTACACAGGGTAGGATGGAAGACCAGGGGTTAACACCTGCCCCCACCCCTGCTTGAGCAGCCCTCCATCAAGGACTGATGGGAGTTCCTATAGAAGTATACCAGCTCCCTCAGACTCTGGTGGGAAAACTTGGAAGCATCTTCTATCCTGGCTCCAAAATTCTCCAGCAAGACCGGGCCTCAGCTATCCACCGTGGTGACCTTCCATAAAACACCCTTTCCTGTCTCGTTTCTCCATACTTCTACCAGTGCTTCCAGAGATCACCTTTGCTAGTTGACTTTCCATCTCTCCCAACCCCACTAACATGTAAGGTACACAGAGACGCCTGTAGGAGGTGCTGTCAGTACCTCACTTGTGTCCCCTTGGTGCTCACCATTCCTGTGCTGTACACCAGGTGCTCAACCGCAGGCATCTGTGACCTTCACTCGAGGGTTTCTCTGGCCCCAGGAGCACCTGGGCCTACACAGGGTAGGATGGAAGACCAGGGGTTAACACCTGCCCCCACCCCTGCTTGAGCAGCCCTCCATCAAGGACTGATGGGAGTTCCTATAGAAGTATACCAGCTCCCTCAGACTCTGGTGGGAAAACTTGGAAGCATCTTCTATCCTGGCTCCTAAATTCTCCAGCAAGACCGGGCCTCAGCTATCCACCATGGTGACCTTCCATAAAACACCCTTTCCTGTCTTGTTTCTCCATACTTCTACCAGTACTTTCAGAGATCACTTCCCAAATTGGTAGAAGTATGGAACCCTCTAAGGCACCTCTATGTCTCACCCCTAGTGCTTAGAACAGGGTCTGGAACACAGTAGGTGCTCAATATTTGTTGAACCAATGACTAAATCTCCCGTCCTCTGACTTCCACGCACCCCTTGGGAAATTCCAGTCTGATTATCCTATAGCATAGCTGTGGATCAGTCTCAGCTTTGAAGGCATTTGGATCCTGTGTGTCCCTGAAGTTGGAAATGGCTAAGATTATTGTCATAGGATTCTTCGAACACAATTATTTCTGGCACACCATCTCCTTACTCCCACCTTCCGTGTGAACTCCCTGGAGTGGGGGAAGAGGATAGGAATGCAGTTCCAGGAGAAAGAAAGTTGGCAGAATGCCTGGTAGAGACATATTCTACCAGGGACTTGGAAAGACCAGGGTTCCAGGATTCCAACCCAGACCCCAGATTCCTACCCTACAGAAACTCCTCCCCCAGCTGCCATGCCTCACAGGCTGCTCCTGGCCCGTCAAACCCACCTTCACCCAGGCCCTTGTCACATTGTCTTTACGTTTTACTGAGATATAATTCACATACCATAAAATTCAACCATTTAAAGTATAGAGTCCTCTGTGTTATACTATAATCACAAACTTGTGCGACCATCACCACAAGTTCAGAACATCTCCTTGCCCACAAAAGAAACCTCATGCCCATTAGCAGTCAGTCACTCCCCATGCGTATGTTCTCCTGTGGGCGTGTATCATTTTGGCTCTTACATTTAAGTCTTTGGTCCATTTTTAATTAAGTTCTGTGTATCGGTGTAAATTAGGGATATAAATTCATTCCTTTTCATGTGGATATCCAGTTGTCCCAGCATCATTTGTTGAAAAGATTAGTCTCCCCCATTGAATGGTCTTGGCACCCTTGTTGAAAGTCAGTTGGCCACAAATGAGAGTGTATTTCTAGTCTCTCAACGCTTCCATTGATCTGTGTATTCTTATGCCAAACCCACATTGTCTTAATTACTGTAGCTTTGTAGTGAGCTCTGAAATCAGACAGTGTGAGTCCTTCCACTTTTCTTTTTTTACAAGATAGTTTTTCTCATGTCACAACATGCTATTCTTTTGATGTTATCCTCAACTGTTCAAAAATAGAAAATCCATTCTTTTTAGCTAACTGGCCATAGAAAAACAAGTGACAGGACAGATTTGGCCCAAGATCCATAGTTAACAGATGCTAATTTAATGCGACATGGGAATCGTGGTGCTTAAAGAAGTCACACGTTGAACCGAGAAACTGGTTAGCAGCTCATTCCCACTAAAATGGTATTTGCAGAACCACAGTTGCTGCGGGTTTTTACCCGAAGCCCCTAAATGTAAACCGTGGTCGCCCAGCAACAGTAGATGAAAGCCTGAGTAAAGAGGCATTTCCAAGACAGGCAGGGAGGGGGGCCTGAGGGACAGGCCACTTGGCCTCCAAGGTCTTAGGGACCTGCCCACAGGTAGTCGGGGCCATGCTAGGACCTACATCCAAGGCCAAAGTTGCATCCATGGGTTCATCCGGAGTCACAAAGCACATCCCACTCAGTTTGGAGAGGGAGGGGCAAACCCAGCGATCAGAGTTGCCTTTTTGGCACAGACAGTGCTGTGTCACTGGGACTTTTTGTCAAAGGGCCTGGATTCTGCTGTCAGCCTGCTCTGTGATCGGGAGAAGCTCCAAACCCCAACCGCTTGGCAAAATCCGTGCACAACCTCATTCTGTGTGGTGGGAGGCATGGTGGCTGAGGTCCCAAACCTCAGTGTCCTTATCCATAAAGTGGAGATGGTGATAACCTCAGAGACTCATTGTGGGGGTTACTTGCACAGTACTTGGCATGTAATAAGCATGTAATACATGTTGTTATTACCTATCAAAGGAGAGACCATTGGTCATGGTAACTTTATGGAAGTCAGTGAAGTAAGTACATGTTGTGAACATATAAGAGTAAGAGCTTAAGTGGAATTTTAATCGTCTCTTTACAAGCCAGGCCTGCAGAATCCTGGGGACTAAATAAACATGCTAGGTTGGTGGCAGGGCACAGCAGCCTTCAGAGAACAAAAGAGTGAGCTTTGACCTTGAGCTGCTTAATCTCTGGAGCATTGTAGTTATGGCTCCTCTTTTATTCTTATTTGTATCTTTTTCTCTTTTTTTCTTGCTCAGTGTTGCCAGAGGCTTATCAGTTTTTCATTTAAAAAAACTTCTTTGGCTTTCTTGACCCTCCCAATTATATGTTTATTTTCTGTCTTATTAATTCCTGCCCTTATCTTCAACGCTGTCCTCCTTCCACTTTCTCAGTTCTATCCTTTTTATAGCTTCTAAGGTTAGACACTTAGCTTACTAACTTCTCCTTGTTTCCACTGTCAGCATTCAAGGATATAAATGTCCCTTGTGCAGCTCACACTCGGGTTTCGGTAGTATTTTCATTATCATTCGCTGAGAAACATGTTTTAGTTCCCGTCACATTTGGTGTTCTCCACTCCTTGGGGACCTCTGTGGGCTACCCACTCTGCTCAAATCTGCAGGAACTACACACCTGCTCTCAGCTTCCTCCTAAATTCAGTTCGTTTTCACGGCTTGTGGCAAGCTGTCTTCAAATATTGTATTTGGAGATATCATTATCTTGGTTGTTTCTCTTGGTTACAGTGTGTCAGGGATATCTTTGCTCTAACCACAAATCCCCAGGTGTATTTTGTTATTTTACTAAATTGAAAAAAATTAGTAGATGCAGGTCCCACATATGACCAATAGGTGATGCTATTGACCTATTTACCGCTGGCCCTTAACCTTTCCACCTGTAATCTAATTGCTATTTGCTTGGGTGCTGGTGATGCGATGCGGGTGAGTTGCAAGGGTTCATGGTGTGGGGCATAATAACAGGAGTCCGTGTGGTGGCTTCAGAGAAGTCCTGCATTCGAATCCAGGCTCCACCACTTCCCAGCTGTGTGACCAGGTCAAGCCAGCTAACTCTCAGAGCCTCGGTTTCCTCAGCAGCAACTTGGGATATTTTGCTTAGTGACAGTGTCCACTGTCAGGGTGAAATGAAGTGATGGGAGTATGACTTTGAACTCAATACTTTGCCATGAAGGAGCTGTTGAGCTTTTAAGAAATGTGAGACTAGCTGGCAATGTGAACACTGGTATACCCTGAGCCCTGAACCTCTTCTAGTTTGTCATGGAGACGACATATGGAACCACTTTCAAACCCACCTGATCCGTAGAATCACCTGGAACACAGTGAAAATTCACCAACTCTTGAGACCCATCATATCCCCGAATCTAGAATCTAAGGAAGGGTGGGGCTTATGTTTTTAATAAGCGCTCAGCTGGATTCTTGAGACCAGGCCAGTTTGAAACACTGGCGTACAGAATATAAAAATATGGAAGGACCTGCCTCCATTCTGGAAATGCGGGGAAAAGGCCCTCCATCTGCTTGAAACGGCAGCATTTTCCCGTTAGCTTTCATAAAGATGGGGTCAAAGGCAGCCTGGAGAGACAGCCCAACCCTCTGGTGAAGGAGGGAGGAGGAAGAAAGTGGGGGTCCCAGTCACCAGACAGCCCCACACGCCTCTTGCCTTGGAGGGACGGGGCCAGGCTGGGCCAGGCCTCCAGGCTTCCATCCAAGGGACCTGTGGGCTTCTGGAAGGCAGGGCCTAGGCCTTCCTGCTTGGCCCCCGCACACCTATCCTTGCCTGGGGCTGCTGCTTCAGGGGGCGTGGGGGAGGTAAGGGAGGAGTCAGTAGGATCACGAGATATCATGATATTGTGCCAGACTCTTTATCGCTGTCATATCAAAACTTAATATCAGACTTTCCTAGAATTCCACTTCAGGGCAGCATTACCTCACTTGAGCCTCCAGGGGAGGTGGGGCAGGAGACTAACCCCCATTTCACAGGCGAGGAGACTGGCTAGAGGTGCCCTGGCCTTGCCCAGCCAGTGTGTGATGAGGCCATGGCGGGTGCTTCTCTGATCTTCCAGTGACTTCTCTGAGTCATTAAGTCAGCTTGGCAGTGGATGGAAAAGCCAGCTTATCAGCGCCAGTTAAAAGTATTGAATAGTTTTCTCTGTGCCCTAATTATTTTTCTAAGAAATGAGGGAGGTGGATAACAGCTTTTCTTCAGTTGGTTATTCAATTACTTAAATGATATGACCAGAGAGCAGAATAAAAGAAATAATAATAAAAGGAGATGAAATAAAACTCTCTTTAAGCCTTTCCTAGGACCTTGGTGATTCTCTTAGGAAAAAATACAGTCATACAATTAAGGCCACATTGTAAGCTGAGTCTTTGTCAGCAATGCCCAGGGTGTTGAGGGAATTTAAGGGCTTGAGGTTGAATGATGTAAAGTCTGTTTGGCAGCCGGAGAGTGCCATGTCTACCAGGAAATCTTTGCTTCCTAAAAATGGAAGCGCTGCCTGATAAAGCCAGGACAGTTACAGCCACGACTCATTTGTAACTGAATGCTTGTAATGGGAGTTGAAAACCCCAAATCTAATTTGTCAGTAATGGACAAAACATTCTATCTATAGAGACATCCATTGCAGATAAACAGTGAGCAGTATCTTCTGCCTTCTTCCATTTACAATGACTGCTCCTTAGGAATGGCAGCTTCATTGGCTGCAGAACCGTTGCCGGCATTAAGGAGATGTTGAACCTTAAAACAGGAAGCCTTGGGAGCCCAGGGTCACCCTGCGGTCAGGGCTGGGGTCGGAGGCCTGCCCCCAGTGAAATGAGGAATGGCACAGCTGGGCTTCGTGTTGAGGAACTGAAATGAACACTCGCCATGCTCCCTTCCGCACGTGCAGAGCTCACTGGCTACGTTGTTAGCAGGGCTTCACTGTTGCATTGTACTCGTTAGTATAACTGCCATGCCGGGAGCCTCCTGCCCGGGAATGACTCCCTAAAATGACTTCCTGAGTTCTCCCCCCACGGTTTCTGCTGTCCATCCCTCACCTCTCTTGAGGCTCTTACTGCCATGGTCCCCCCAGCATGCCCACTCCCACAAACCACGTGGTTGGCCTGGAGAGTCAGGGAGGCTCCTGACCCTTGGGGACAGTTCCCTTCTCCTTGTCAGAGCTGCTCAATGAGTTGTTCAGCCTGTGAAAAGTCCAGGAGCACATTTCCAGAAACTTCCTATGAAAAGGGTTGCAGAACGTCGTCGTCAACAGCTCTTTTACACTTCTAGTAATTCATTGCAGGGACCCAGCCAGATTGGAAACTGGTTTTCACCTCAGTTCTGTAAATACCAGTGAGACCCTAGGCCAGATGCTTCATGTCACTGGGCCCCAGCTGCAAAGATAACTTTTAAGGGAGTCTCCAGCTCCAGAATTGATCATTCCACCAAGTCCTTTGCTTAGTTGGCATCACAAAGCATAGAGAGCATCTTGCCAATGCATCCTGCCAGCCTCGCCCCTCCTTTCTATAGTTTCTGAACGTAGCCTGGCATTGAATATGACAGGCAGTCAAAAATGTTTGATGTTTGAATGAATGAATGAATGAATGAATGAATACATTGAGAATTTTAACAGACTACCTGGAACCTCTTTGGTCCTGGATGTGGCAAATGACAAGCCGGTCCCGGAGTTGTAAGGACTAGCTTCTCTCACCTCTTCTACAGTTAAACAGGACAGCCTTTGAGATCTTACTCCTGTTCCCTGCCCTTCCCCCACCTCAGTCCCCACCACCTGCTGGATATCATGCCTGGGAATGAGCCCTTAGAGCCCTGGGGGAAAGTGCTTAACCAGCCCTAGATGAAACACACTGTGCTTAATAACAAGTTATGCTGCTCCCAAATTGCATCTTGTCTTTACCAATATCTGTAATTGACTTTTCGGTAAACCAGCAGCCAAACTTATCATTAGCTCTGGGAGAGAGATCTATTGTCAAGTTTAAGGACAGAACATTTAGCTTGAAGTCAGCATTCCTCCAATTCTCAAAGTGGCAGCAAATGTAAGAAAGTTAAAATCTAAGGCCCATGGCAGTGACAAGGGATCAAAAGTGGTAGTTATTGTAAATGTGTTGGTTTTTCATTTAACAGCATGAATATTTTCCCCCCAGAAAAACTGTTATTAAAGTACTACTGATGATGTCAAGGAATTATTAAATTAACTAGTGTCCCAGTGCACGGATTCATGCACATTGAAAGGAAATTAATTAGAAGAAATATTTTAATATCGCTATTCGCATCTTGCTAATGAAAAGAAAATAGGATTCTACCGAGTCTCCTACCTACCTACTCCAGGACTTCTGTGAGGATCAAATGAAATGAGGCACAGGAAAAGCTTAACAAACATTTGGTTAAACTGTAAAATGTTTGCTCCTGGCTATAAAGCAAGTTGGGTTCCTGGGTTGAAGAAACTCCAAGGAGGCTAGTTGCTAGGGAGAGGAAGCTGGGCGTTGCTATGTGACATCATTATCCGGCGCCCACAGCCACCATTTCCGGGCTGGGCTGGGTTGTGGGTCCTATTTTGCACCATGGGGTCTTGGCAGCATTGGCTGTGATTTGGTGGGGTGTCACTCCGGGGTGGTGGCAGGGCCTGTATCCCACTTGGGGGAGTGTTGGTTTGTCGGTGCCAGGTCCACGGTGCTGTTTATTTTTAAATGGCCAATGCGGGTCATGGAAGCTCCTGTGTTGAGCATCTGCCCCCTGGTGGTCAGTGCACATCATAACTACTGGTTGGATGGTCAGACAGACACTTTGGCTTTTATATATATAGATTCTATTGCATTGAGATTAGTTTATTTTATTGGACCATGAGAACGGCATACCTCTTCAGACTTCCTTTTTGCCTTACCTTCTTTTACACTAATATTCATCTTAATAAAAAAAAAAATAGAAGCAAATGATCTTTGGAACACTATGCAAGAAAGAAAATGTTGGTTGCCTTGGCAGAGGAGAAGTAGATAGGAAAGGGCAGAAAAGAAGGCAGACTTTTTACTGTATTATTTGAATTTTGAAGCATATGAAAATACTTTCTGTTATAAAAATGAATAAGAAGGTAACACAGGCACATCATTTAAAAATTAATAGTAATAAGAGACAGCCTCTGCCCTTCTCCCCACCTTGTCCTTCAGAAGCATCACTTTCAACTCTTTGGGCTGCTTTTTCTTGTACTTATTCTCACATTTTTTAAGTGGAGTGTTCTTATTGCTACTTCTAGATTTATCTGTTTTAGAGAGTGTCTGTTGATTTTTAATTATGGTATTCGAGATTGTAGTTCTCTTACATCCCATTACCATCTGCTTCCCCTTCTTCAACCTCACAATATGGGTTATATCATAGTTGTGTTTTGTTTTGTTTTGTTTGGCTTAAAAAATAGCCAATGTAAGTATTATTCACTGGTGAGCCAAGTAGTTCTATGATTTGCTTCTTCCTCTTACGATTTTCTATTTTTCCTATGAAAACTTATGATTAAATTTTTATTTGCTTAATTTTCTGTCATATTTTTTCAAGTGATCCAATAGATCTGTCACATGCCTAAGGGCAGTTTTTCCAAATGCCCCAAAACATCGATGTTCCCCAGACTGGTGTTTCCTTCTGCCTCTCCTGAGGTGACCAGTGCTGGCTATCAGCCGCGGCATCCAAGGGGATCCACTCCCTTCCTCAGAGCCTCCTTTGTTCACACTCACTTTTCACCGAGACTCTGTTACCAACACAGTCCTACTTGGAAAAAGGTAAATGAAATTCTGTTTCCTCAAGGGACATGCCCACCTCTCCAGAGGCTGCCAACACACCCTGAATGTTCCTCCCTGAGACTCCCTCTCCAGCTTCTTAGGTAAGTGAGGCTCGAGGTGTCCGTACGTTTCACTCATACCAGAACACATTGCAACGTAACCAGCACTGTCTGCCTGATCCGCAGACAGGGATTGGTTTATGTGCCTAGGATTGTGGATGCAAAGTATCAGACACATTCCCTGAGGTCAAGGACTCCGCAATCAGGCTGGTCCAGCGTAGGGAGAACAGGACTGTTTTCCCCTTCCCACCTCTGACTGACATTTTTTCACTCCTTGAGTGTAATAGACTTTGTTCAATTTTCTCCTTTTTGTTCTTTTCTTCTGTCTCTTTATTCTGTGCCAGATAAAACATTAACATTTTACTAATCCAGGTATTTTTGTAATTTTGGGGGAAAACTCATTGTGCTTCCACAGTTTTCTATCTGCATAACCGTTAACAAGTTTGTTAGTCTTGTTATGCTTCAGTTTCTTCATTTGTAAAATGGAAATAATAATAAAAGTTTTCTATTAAATTTGTTGTGAGCATTAAGTGAGATCAATGGGAAGAATTTAGCCTACTTCCTGATACATGGTAAGCAGTCAATAAATATTAGCTATTGTTTGTATATTGGGATGATTATTTTTTACCATCATCACCATTTTATTTGGTCGTGGAAGAGAACCTTAATGCACAATTTCACCATCTTCTAGTATTCAGTGTTACTATCAACAAGGCTGATACCAATCTGATTTCCATGCCTTTGTAAGTGAACTGTTCGCTCTTTCTCTCCCTCTCTCTCCAATATCAGTATTTTGAAAATTCACAATGAAGTGTCTCGTTTGCCTCCTTTTTCATCCCTTGTGCTGTGTACTCAACTTAGCACTTTCGATCTGGACATTACTTTTCTCCAAATCTGGGGATTTTTCTTATATTACTTCTTAATCTCTCCCTCTCCATTTTCTGTGTTCTATCCCTGAATCCTGCAACAAATAACATAGGATTGTCAAGTCCTCTAAAGACCCCAGTAGGTAGAGGGGGACACAAAATTTAATTTTAATATTTTATCTTTCAAAGAAATATATTTAAAAGATGAGCAACCCAATAGAAAAACATGAGTAAATGATATGTACTCCCAGTTCACCAAACAAACAAAAAACAGCAACTGGCAATAAAACATAAAAACACAGTAAAAATTATTTTCAATGTTTGGATATGGTTACATTATTCTATTTGTTATAAGAATAAAGGATGGAAAATTTTTAATTTCCCCAGATTTCATATTTTCATTGGTTTTTCTAGAGCCCACAAATGTATTTCCTTTGGCCCATCATAATTTTTTCTTAGATCAGATGAACAAGTTAGGTTTACAATTTCAAAATAAAAATGAGCTCAAAGAAAGAAGAGCCCAAATATATTCAGTTCTTTAGTCTTACTGACTGTCTTCTTTGATTCCCATTATCCATGGTTTGATTTATTTTGGTACTGAGTTCTTGCTAATATCTGTGCTGTCAGTATAATTACCAAAGTCATATTAACTGTGAAGGTTTTAGAGCTTGACATTTCTATATTTAAAAACAACATAATCCCTCACAGTTAAAATTAAAATTTTAAAAGTTAAAAGGCTAGGCCAGAAGGCTACACATCGCATCTTTTGACTTAGCTCTGGACTAATTTTTAAATATATTATTCAAGGCAATGCAGTTATCTCCTCTTCTCTACAAAGAACAAGAGGAGACAGAGGAACTTAAAAATGGAAGCACATGAGAAAGGCCTGGAGGATGAAATGTGGTTCATCCACCTCTGAATTTTCTCTCCTGCATGGCATGAGCTGGACTTTTGAGTCTATCAGAGTTCTGTCTCATCAACATGTATCATAACCAGCATTCCTGATTGTATCCAACCCATCTGAGCTATTTGAAGACCATGGTATGTCCTGACCAGTCACACTATTGAAAGCCCCACCTATAGTCTTATCAAATCCTTTATAATAAACCTGTATCATAATCATTTATTGAATATTTACGTTGTCCTAGAAACTTGGCATACATTAGTGAACAAAATTAAGGTCTCTATTGTGGAGACTTAGTTCAATATAATTTATATACAACTAAAGAAGAGTCAGGTTAGGTTGAGTACAATTGAATGGTTGGCATGTTACATTAAGTAGGCACTTGTATTAGTCAGGTTGGGTTAGATTATGCTGAGATAACAATCTCTAAAATCTCAGTGGCTTAACATAACACAAGTTTATTTCTGACTCCAGTGAGGTTGGAGGCGCTATGCTCTACGTGGTCACGTGGGGACCAAGACTTCAGAAAGCATCGAGATAACAATCTCTAAAATCTCAGTGGCTTAACATAACGCAAGTTTATTTCTGACTCACTACCTGTCCAGTGAGGTTGGAGGCGCTATGCTCTATGTGGTCACGTGGGGACCAAGACTTCAGAAAGCATCACCACCTTGAAGTTGCACCAGTGAGAACACATGACTTGGTCAGTCTCCATAACTGGGAAGGAGTAAGCTGGAGAGTCACACACTGGCTCTAAAATGCCCCATATTAGAAGGGACAGAGGCCACTCCCAGTCATCCCCAATGGCCCAATCCAACCGCAAGGCCCCACCTACCTGCAAGGGAGTAAGGAAATGCAGCGAGCCCAGGGCTGTTCATGAGCTGTAAATGTCCCTTCCACAAAACTTATTTAATATTTATATCTACTGATAGCTTGTTAAAAGCCAAGCACCTTATAGGAACTTCTATATGTGTATATAAATGTGCAGCTCCTTCACAGCAACCCTGTAACAGAGCTACGATTCCTGTCCCCATCCTGCAGCTGAGGAAGTGGAGGCACAGAAAGGGTGAGTCACACAACCAGTGACTGGCAGTGCCTGGTTTGTATCTCCTAGTTACACTGCCTTTAAAACACGAGGGATAAGGCAGCCCGGGAAACATGCAGTACTTCTCTTTTATGCCTGAACCAACACTTACGGTAACAATAATGAAAGAGGAGAGAAAAGAAAGGGGAAAAGCAGGACTCCTCCTGCCCAATTCAAGACCAGTGGCAAGCAGTTCTTGTTTTCCTATGGGTGTGCTTCCACCCAACACAATGCTATAAAGAGACAGGAGAAACAGGCGATGCCCTCATCCTTCAAAAGCTTAGCATTTCAGTACCCACCGCGGCCTGCCTTCTGATCCAATGGGAGGAAATCCTGACTCACTAGGGCTGTCCCAGTGGAGTTCATTTTGTTTCCACACGCACATCTAATGCGATTAAGGAATGGAAGCGATTAAACAGAGAAAGTTCACCAAGGTAATGATTCTCATCATGCCCAAAGCAAATATAAATGCAGCCAGTTCACTTGAGATGGGGCCTTATCCCACACCTGGCCATTAGAGGTCTAGAAGACACCCATGACTCAGCACACGCTTTCACGGTGCGTGTCCTTTATGTCTGGGTTTCTCTCGGTGTGTCACCGAGGATAAACAAGACTCGGCTGGACACGGCATGCATGAGCACGCACACACTCATTCCCTAGAGTAAGAAGGCACCCCCGAGAGCCGGCCTGAGCCATTCCATTTATATCAAGTTCAAGAACAGGCAAGCGTATTTATGGTAACAGACGTCAGACTAATGATTAATCCTGGGAAGAGGTACCAGGGAACATTCCAGAGTGAAGGAAATGTTCTCTATCCTGAATTAGGTGGTGCTTCCACATTAAAATTCACCAACCTAAGCACCTAAGATTTGTGCACTTTATGTATAAAGTTTACCTCATCAATGTACTGTACTCTCCTCCCTCACTAGAAATCACTAACCAGATAGTACACCATTCCACCATAGGGGGGTCAGACAAGCCAGGAGTCGCCTTTACACACATTAGCTGGTGATCTTGGCTAAATCACCTACTCTCTCTAAGCTCCAACTTCCACATCCTTAAAAAGGAGCTAATCACTGTGCCTACCTTTAGGAACACCCCCTAGCCCCAGACACAAAAAGCTATGTTATATTTATGAATTCATATATCTCTATCTCTCTATATATCTGTCTCTCTATATCTCTCTATATATCTATATCTATATCTCTCTATCTCTATCTCTATCTATACCTATGCCTATGCCTATACCTATACCTATGCCTGTGCCTATACCTATATCTATATCATCTATTATATCTATATCTATATCTATATATCTATATCTATCTGAATAACCTCGATGGCCCATCAGTACTGGAGACAGAATCAATTGCATCCAACAACTGGTTCACGGTCCCTAAAGGAAGGAAGAACCTCATCTTGACACGGTCCCAGAGATGCGCGAGGAGGGGCTCAGGAGGTGCACACCTGAAACTCCAAGCTTGGAAGTGGATCCTGTAGAAGTTACCGAGACAAAAAGGCAAGAAGTGGGGAGTGAGGAGAACCCTGCAGCTCTGGGAGGCCTGTGCACCTAGCCAGGCTCAGGCCACTGTGTTCGGCTGTGTGGGTTGCACGCTGCTCAACTCCAGGGCGGTGGTCCACGGGAATGGTGCCCCTGAAGCTGTGTTTGCAGGACCACTGTGAGGGGCACCATCGGAAGGCTGAGGTCTCATCTGCTGAAGGTCCCACCAGCTCCAGGAGAACCTCTCAGGGCAGAATCTCACGTTGGCTGCATCAGCCCTCCACCTGGTGATTTCTCACAGGAGCAAAACCCACCACAGTGGGACTTGGTTCCATCCCTGTCTGAGTGCCCTGCTCCATTCAACTCCACCCGGGAATGTCCCAGGAAAACTTAGTTCCAATGGTGAAGGTGTGAGACCCTGCGATTGTACTTGGGGAGGTGGGAACCTTTGAGCTGAGCCATGTTAGTGGCCCCACCCCATCGTATCTGCTGATAGCAGTAGTGTTACTGTTCATACTGATAAACCTCTAACTGGCTGATTGGGAGCTTTGATATCTAGCACAACTATGATACAAATGAATTTTTAATACATAGATGAAGTCAAAACAAATAAGGAAATGCTGCCATAAACAAAGAGAGAATCTGAGGCCAGAGGAATCCGAATCAGCTAAAAATTACTCTAGACCAAGAGAATGTCAGACCCAAATATAGACCTCAGAGGCTGGAGGCTAAAATTCCAAAAAAAATTTGATGACAAACTAGCTGGATGAGCCCCCTGCACAAAACTCAGATCCTCTGAGACCTGCCATGTGCTTGATAAAGGCCCTTGAAACATTACACCCACCAGCCTGAGAACAAAAGCAAAGAAACATATTGCTGAGACCTTGAGCCCATGCCCAACCTTTAACACCATCAAAAGAGACATTATACACCGCATGATATGGTCTAATAAGTAGTTAGTGCATCTAACCACCTATTCTTGTCAAAATGAATTGAATCTGAACCCAATAAAGCTTCTACATCTAACTATCGGTTTACCGATAAATGACACTACACGAAACCAATCAGCCAAATCCAAAATATGGGAAAGTCTTGTCCAATGGCCCAGTTTGTCCAGTAAATCAATGACATGGCGGGGGGTGGGGGGGAGGGAAGGAGGCAGGGAGTGTGGACAATAATATAATGATAAGACTTGGGAGATAAAGCAATTAAATCCAATGTATGGACATTATTTAGATCCTGATTCAAATAACCCATAAAAAGGCACCTGTTAGATGATATTGTTACTGTTAACTCAGTTATGTGGAAAGGAATGGGAGTTTTTTTATGTTTCTGCCAGTTTGCCAGGGAATTGACATATCTGATATTTGCTTCAAAATACTGCAGGAAAAAAAATGTTGACTGGGAGAATGTAGAAGAAACAAGATCGACAAAGTGTTAATTGTTGAAACTAGAGTTCACTACACTATTTTCTTTATGTTA
Organism: Myotis brandtii; assembly: GCF_000412655.1. Lineage (NCBI taxonomy): Eukaryota > Metazoa > Chordata > Mammalia > Chiroptera > Vespertilionidae > Myotis > Myotis brandtii. Next base: position 1,790,773 of record NW_005354756.1, on the reverse strand, counting down.
TATATTAATGAAATTTACATAATAAAAATTATTTTATGTATGTATTTATTTTTTAATTTCTTTATTGAGTTTAGAGAGAGAAACATCGATGTGAGAGTGAAACATTGATTTGTTGCCTCCTGCATCCACCCTAACCAGAGATTGAACCCATAACCTGGGTATGTTCCCTGACCAGGAATTGAACCCACAACCCTTCAGTGCCTAGGGCAATGTTCCAACCAACTGAGCCACAATGGCCACGGCCATAATAAAAATTTTTTTAAAGAAGCAATGAATGGAAAGCAAAGAAATTGGTAAACATAGCCGAAACCGGTTTGGCTCAGTGGATAGAGCGTCGGCCTGCGGACTGAAAGGTCCCAGGTTCGATTCCGGTCAAGGGCATGTACCTTGGTTGCGGGCACATCCCCAGTGGGTGATGTGCAGGAGGCAGCTGATCGATGTTTCTAACTCTCTATCTCTCTCCCTTCCTCTCTGTAAAAAATCAATAAAATATATTTAATAAAAAAAAAGAAATTGGTAAACGTAATAATTGAATGTAAAAAGGAATCACTAAATCTCATGTACAGAAAATTCCTAAATAATTTATGTAGCTCCTCTGCCCTCAAGGAGGTGGAACATAACTCCCCACCCCTTAAGTGTACGGTGCTAAGAGGGACTTGATTGGACTGTCGGGCCTTAGAGGGAAGGTAGGGGAGGGTGGGGGTAAGGGGGAGAGATCAACCAAAGGACTTATATGCAAGCATATAGGCCTAACCAATGGACATGGACAACGGGGGGGAATGAGGGAGGGGGGGTAGGGGATAACGTGGGGATAAGGACACAGATGTAATATCTTAATCAATAAAAAATATATTTAAAAAAATACAGAATGGAGAAGAAGGAAAGAAGAGTAACATTGCAAGGGAAAATTAGGTATGAGGTTTGCAGAAACTCTGTGATATGGTGGCAACTTTCCTGTAAAACTAAAACTTCTAAAGTAAAAAGTTTACTAAAATATTAATAACTTCTGAAGAAGTAAAAAACACAAACAAAGTTATAAAGTAATAGCAATACTGACTTAAATCAAAACCACTGGGGTGGGTATCAGGCATAATTTTTTTTAGATGAAAAGACACTTTATTATCATTTTACTATCTATATATATAAAAGCCAAGCAACTGGAATGACCAGTTGCTATGTTGCGCACTGCGGTCAGCCAACCAGCCCGATTGGGGGTGGGGCCGGTGGGCCAACCTCCTGCAGCCCCTACCCCTGGCCGGCTGGACCCCACCAGTGCATGAATTCATGCACTGGGCCTCTAGTATAATATATTAGTGAATAAACCTGAGTGCAGGCAGAGTTATTTTTTTAAATATATTTTTACTGATTTCAGAGAGGAAGGGAGAAGGAGAGTGAAAGAGAAACATCAATGATGAGAGAGAATCATTGATTGGCTGCCTCCTGCACGCCCCCTACTGGGGATCGAGCCCACAGCCTGGGAATGTGCCCTTTGCCGGAATCAAACCCAGGACCCCTCAGTCTGCAGGCCCACGCTCTATCCCCTGAGCCAAAGTGGCTAGGGCTGCAGAGTGATTTTTTTAAAGTGCCCACGAAAGAGAGGCAGAGACAGAGACGGAAGGACTCAGAGAAGGAGATACACGTGTAGAGGTTATGGACTACATTGTATTCCCCAAAACTGAAGCTCTGACCCTCAATGTGACTGTATTTAAGATAGGGCTTGTAGGGAGGCAATTAAGGTTAAATGAGGTCATAAGCTAACCATTTTGCTCAAGAAGTTAGAAAAAGAACAGTGAGCATTTAAAAAGTGGAAGAAGGAAATAAAAGTAAGAACAAAATTAGCTGTAATGGCCAACAAAGGCACACTGTGGAGAGAGGACGGTTCATAAAATGACAACAGAATTGTGGCTGACAGACAAGAAAACTATGAAAAGAATGCAGAAACCAATCAGGCAGGGAAGAAAAAGATAAATTGAAGCCAGCCAAGTGGAGAAGGAAATTAGGCATATTCCAGCTAAGGGTGCAGAATTTCATTTCCCCAAATCAGGTGATAAAAGATGGAAAGAGATTACAATCGAAATTGGTGCCCAGGGAACATGTGAGGCACTTGCAAAAGGATTGGGTTGGGCGAGCCGGTGGCTGCTCGGCCCCTGGCATAGACAGGGTCCAATTCTAAGAAAAGGCTTAGCATGTGACTCAGGTAGAATTGGCCTAGATCAGAAGTTCTGAGGATCCCAGAGAGCTTTTATTTTCGTGGGTTGTAGCTCTCAATAATGAATGCATTAAAAATTAAAACTAAAATTTAAAAAATACTGTAGTTATTTAAAAATAACAAGAATAAATCCAATACATTGTTTACCAAAAAATGAGAACAATCCAAATATCCACAAATACCGAAAAGCCCAGTGCACTTGGTTTATTTATACAATAGAATATGATGCAGCTTATTTTTTACTGAATCTATAGATAACTACATGTTGTTTTTTGTTTTGTTGTAATATATTTTTATTGGATTTCAGAGAGGAAGGAAGAGGGAGAGAGAGATAGAAACCTCAATGATGAGAGAGAATCATTGATTGGCTGCCTCCTGCACACCCCCCACTGGGGATCGAGCCCGCAACACAACCCGGGCATGTGCCCTTGACCGGAATCGAACCTGGGACCCTTCAGTCCGCAGGTTGACGCTCTATCCACCGAGCCAAACCGGCTAGGGCAGATAACTACATGTTAACAACAAATCTGGGGGCGGGGGAAGAACCCCTTTGAATGAAAAAGGCAAGTGGCAAAAGGATAGAAAATAAAATACCATTCATGTCCATTTTTTTTTTTAAGAACCAAAATAAATTTATTTACAAGATTTCGTACTTGACCAGTGAAGAATCAAGAAAAAATATACCAAGAAACAATGAACTATGACCCCACAAATAGTCTTTAAGCCAGTTCATACAACACAACCACCAGAGCAGCTCCTGATAATTAGGCTTAAAAAAAATATCCTTCTGCATGTCCTTGAATTGAACAAGAACATACATTTGACCACAGGATCTGTATAAGTAACATCATGGGACTTGTAGAATCAGTTGAGTCACAGTTTCTAGAGTATTATTCCCTTTCTACCTTACATAGATGTTTCATCATGTTTGTTGATTCCTTTGTTGGCTTCTTTTTCTTTTTCTCCTCCTTTGTTGGTTTTCTCTTTTTCTCCTCTGTTGGCTCCTTTCTCTTCTTCTTTGTCTTGAACACTGGTGTAAACTACTTTGTTATGGCCTTCCCGGTTCCGAGCAATTTCAATGGCAAAAAATTGTATCCTGGGGGCAAAGATAGTGTTTTCCTCAGTGTAGCCTTGAGAACAATCCAGTCGCAGCAAAGTACCATAGTTGAAGTCTTCTATAACCCCATCAAACTTCAAACAAAATGGCCTCCACTTCTTGTAGTAGACTTCAGCATGCTGCATTGCTCTCATGGCCCATGCCATCTCAATATCAGGGTCGTTGCCGTAAGACTCAGCTGGGAGAGAAAGAGCATGTGCCACTGATACCAGTTCCCCGGAAACCGGCTTTTCAGTTTCACCAGTCGCCTCCATGTTGCAGCTAACAAAGCCCATTCATGTCCATTTTTAAGGCAGAAGATACTAATTGGTAAAGTGGGTCTTTGATGCGAGGCTAAATTTGGGCCTATTTCAGTAGGCAGCTCATTGAATGAGTTGTCAAAAGATTTTGAGCAGGAACCCCACATCTCTGCTATGAAGATCAGTCTAGCGGTCCTTACCTTGGGTCCACACACACAGTACAGGGGGCTTGTATCCTTGCATGGGGAAAAATTTACCTTTATTTTCAGGAAATGGAACATTTCCCTTATGAATGGAGTCAACAAAGCTCAATGGTATTGGCAGGAGCTGTGACTGTCAACGATAGTAATCACAGATATTTCTATCACCTTACAGTTATGGTAAATGTTTTAAAATATCCCTACACTCATCATAGCATACGATCTGCTGCTGGATCTCATCACTTAATGGCTTAATAAAGACGCACATATATATTACACCACAGATTTGATTTTTAAAACATTTTAAAAATGCACACACACACACACACACACACACACACACACACACACACACACTCTAGCTTGGAACCCTCTGAGCTCAGCTCCAGGCCTGGCTCTAGCAGAGGGCAGGCAGCCCAGGATATAGCAGAGGCCTCGGCTCTTTCCTCCAGACAATCAGGAGCCACAGGAGGGGCCTCTTGCTGGGATCATTGCAAGGAGCCCTGGGGTCACTCAGGGGTCAGGAGGCTGCCTGCTGCTGCCTGAACCACAGACTCCTGGGGACTGGAGTCTCTGCAGCCCCCATGCTGCACTTCTGTCATTTCCCCTTTGGCCTCTCCCAGGCAGTGCTTGTCTTAACTGTTGGCCTAATGACACCCATATAAAATGGGGGAGGGGAGAGCATTGCCCAGGGACCAGTGAGAAGGTCCCTGGGCACGGCCAGGGCAGATCTGCTAAGGTACGGGGTGGGCAAAAGTAGGTTGACACTTGTGGGTACGTGAAACAGTTTATTCTTGTCTTATTTATTCATTAATTGCTTATTTGTATTATTTGTCTTCTTATTATTATTCCATATCCTTACTTATGATTCGTGTTTTTAGGTAACGATGGCTGGTAATTTAAAGTACTTTTGCCCACCCCTGTATTTGAGAAATATGTCTCTGCATTAATTGGTGCTTTCCGCCCAGGTGACCTAGAAACCTGTCTGCCTCCTCTCCGCCTCCCCAACTTCGCAGGTGTTGGCTGGCCTCCACTCCGCGGCAGGTTGGAGCACAGGGCCCACCTGTGCGCGCCCACGGAGTGTCCCGTCTCTGCTCTGCTCTGCCCCCGCTGCCCCCTCACTTAGGCTTGGGGGGAAGGTGGAGGAAACTAGAAGAGAAACAAAACGGTTCTTGGCCTTGACAGAGGGAAGGGGGAGGCAGGCAGTGGCACCTCCTCCCTTTCCCAGTGTAGGCCCCGGCGCGATCAGGGTACTCCCCCCGACCCTCATCCCTATC
>NW_005354756.1:1778931-1785250 GCF_000412655.1 Myotis brandtii | reverse complement strand
GGCGCTCAGGTGCCTGTGACTGCGTGGGGCTTGGGGCCTCCCGGATCCTGGGGCGCTGGCTCCGGGGGGCCCCACATCCTCTCGCAGCTGTTCCCAGCCCGGAGCTAAGGATACGCCTCTGGGTCTTGAAAGGAGGACCCCAGGCTCGCGGGCCGCGACCACACAGAAACCTGCTTGCGGCGCGCTTTGGAGAGACTTGTGCTGCCCGGGGGCTGCGGACAGGTGGGGAATTCTGCAGGAAAAGGCAGGCTCCGTTCTGACTGTTTTCAATGTGAAAATCCAGCAAGCCCGTTGTAATCCTTTTCCTTGCATCTGGGGAGGCGACGCTGGAATTTAAGCCCCGGCTTTGGGTCTATCTCTGAAGTTCTAGGTTCACCCCCCCCCTTCGCCCCCCGCCACCTCTACCCTCACGCCGGCCGTGAGGTTTTGACTGGGAGGAAGTGGGTCTGTGCTTTAACCGTGTGCGAGGGTTTTGAACTTGAGCCAGGGGCCCTGGAAACATGACCATCTGTGTTCTCTCGCCTGCAGCTGGGAGGAAAGATGTTCACTGTGCTGACCCGCCAACCTTGCGAGCACGCAGGTTAGTATCGCAGCGGGCAGCCTGCAGGATTTCCCCGCATCGCAGAGAACCCCGCGTCCGCTCAGGTTCCTCATCCCCGGCCCGGGCCGGCAAGTGGCTGTGCATCCTCTTGAGCTGGGTGCCGGAGTTGCTCACTGGCTCTCACCACAGGCGTTCCTCGCAGAAAAGCAATGCTTTTCATCCCAGCGACACAAAACAAGGGCTAACATGCATGTTTCGATTAAATGGTTTTTCCGGTTTGCATAATCCATTCATTTGGCCCTTGTGGTTTCCCTTACCCTACGGTGTGTAAGGTTTGCTGTAGAATAATGTGGATTTTGTGACGAACTTCAAAGTGCTGGGAGCTTTGCTCTAGTCTATTCCCATTCAAGCGTTGTTGCTGGCACAGCGCCTACAGCATCCTCCAGCCCCCGGCATGGTCAGCATTGTTCCTGCTGATGTTCCCGCAGGCACATGTGCGGAATTCTCTCTCTCTCTCTCTCTCCCTCCCTCTCTCTCTCTCTCACACACACACACACATGCACACACACTTCCAAGTTTGCCCCACCTGCCTGCCCTGGAGCACTCTTTGCCGTTGCTCATATGAAAGTCCGGGAGCCTCTGGCCTCTCCTCTCCCAGGTCGGCACTTGATAATTACAGTGTGTGTCCGGCCCTAATGATAAGCACAGCCGTAGGCCCTGTTCCCTAAATGAATGAGACCTGGTCTAGTCCATTTTGCTTCGTGATAGACTTTTCTGCTGGGGCAAGTGTTTGCTTAAGGTAATCATAGCCTTTTACCCAAAATCTGCTGAAGCGCAGAGGACTGGGGAGGCTAGCGTGTGGCTGTGGTCAGGAGACTGCTTACCTACCACCCCGCCTCCCTCCGGTGGCCAGAGGTTGTGCCCCTACATTGGGGATTCTTGTCTTCCAAAAGGATACGATTGTAGGCTAGTGGGGGCAATTTATACCAATTTTTTTCTTTTTCTTTAAAGGGAAATTGTATCTAAGGAGCTGATTTACTTTGATCTCCAGGTTTTTCCCGAAACACTTGGAAATTTTAACACAGATCCGGTAACATCACACGTACAGATTAACTTGTTACATTCCTCCCAAAGGACAAGTTTAACCTGGCAGATTAAACCTCCACCATGTCTTGTTAGGGGGGAAATCCCTTCAACTGACACTGACAGGTGGTTTCTTTAAAAGTTGATACAAGAGTCTGTCTCTGTGGATAAACTGGTTCCTGGCGGTCTCCAGCATCAGAAAAGTGATCTAGGACCTGCAGGTCATCCATGGTGGTTGGCCCCCTTCAGTTGCTACTACAAAGGAGTCAGCATAGAGTAACTGCATGTCATTTTACACACATGGGACTCCTTCTGTGGAATAAATTCCCAGAGGTGGGATTGCAAGTCAGATGGTATGCCTGTTTGCAATTATTGTCAGTAAATACTGACACATTGCCTTCCACTGACGCTGTGTCAGTTTTCACTCCCAGTGACAAGGTAGAAGAATGAGGCTGTTAAGTAACCACTTTTGACATTAGGAAATGTCTGCGGCAGTGTCTACACAGCAGGGGGATCAGATGGGGCAGCAATAAACTTTCATGAACCCACACTAGTTTGTTAAGACCTAATCTGCTTGTAATCATTCAGTTAAGCAATGTTAGTTTAAATTTAATAGACATAGTTCATTATGATACATTATGTATTATTATACAACTAGAGGCCTGGTGCACAAAATTCGAGCACAGGGGGTCCCTCAGCCTGGCCTGCACCCTCTCACAATCTGGGTCCCTCTTGCTGCAATCCAGGACTGCTGGCTCCTAACCACTTGCCTGCCTGATTGTCTCTAACCACTCACCTGCCTGCCTGATTGCCCCTAACCATTCTGCCTGCCTGCCTGATTTGTCCCTAACTGCCTCTGCCTGCCTGCCTGATCACCCCTAACCACTCACCAGCCTGCCTGATTGCCCCTAACTGCCTCTGCCTGCCTGATTGCCCCTAACCATTCTGCCTGCCTGCCTGATTTGTCCCTAACTGCCTCTGCCTGCCTGCCTGATCACCCCTAACCACTCACCAGCCTGCCTGATTGCCCCTAACTGCCTCTGCCTGCCTGATTGCCCCTAACCACCTCTGCCTTGGCCCCTGCCACAGCAGCTTCATCCGGAAGGATGTCTGGAATGACGTCTGGAAGGTCGTTCGGCTGTCTGGTCTAATTAGCATATTACTCATTTATTATTATAAATATGTATATACATCATATATTATACCATACATACAATTATATAATGATCTTTACTTAGTGTCTATATATTTAATTTAAGAGTATTCATGTGCTTATTTATTCATTTTTTTGCTTTTAAATGGGTAGAGTTTACATGTTATGATTAAAATATAAATCTCAGCGATTACATGATCCCTTTTGGACGAGACATGTGGATTGGGGTATAGTTCGTCTTTGTTGGTGAAGATGTAGGGAGACCTAGTGCCTTCACTGTAGACACAGCAAGCATAACTGAGTGTGAGTTCTTATTGGGAACCTAAATGCTGTAGAATTTTAGACATGTTATCATTTGCTCCACAATAAGTCACCGTGTAGTGAATCATTAATTATATCTGAAGTACCATATTAATTTCTTCTTATTTATCTGAGATTAATTTTAAATGAAATATGACCTGCTTTAATGGAAAACCCATATTTTTCTAATCTGCACTGAAACAAATGTTATTGTAAACCTTCTCAGGGACAACCAGTAATATGCATAACATACTTTGAGAAATACCAGAAAACTAAACTATGCATACCGAAAACTAATATAATACTGTATACAACATATAGATATATGTATATATGTAATGTAAAATATATAAATATAATATATGTATAAATATATTAAAAACTAATACATATATAACTAATATGATACTACAGAAAACTAAATACCAGAAAACTAAAGCCATGCAAACACGGTTTAAGTCCACTCTTTGGAGGAAAGATAAGTGGGTATTAGAACCCAGCTGCTTCTCCACCTTAAGCGTGTGGGTCTCACTAAAGCCAGAAGTGACTGGTGCCCACGGCTACGCACCCAGTTCCTGGGTTCTGCAAAGAAGACGAGTGTCTTGTTCCTTCGTTTCCCCTCGTAAGTCTTCTGGGTCTTCCCGTTTCAGGCTTCAAGGCCCTCTCCCGCACGCCAGTCGTCGTCGCCTTGGTGGTCTTGATTTTGAGTGTGGTGGTACTTGTGGCCATCACACTCATCCAGATTCACCAGAAAGAGGTCCTCCTTCCCGGACTGAAGGTAAGCGTGCAGGGATCGGCACGGAAGGGGAGCAATGGGCTATGATATCACTTACTCTAAAGCCATGAGTTAGAAGAGAAGAAGAGCATTCTCCCCCCTCCGGCTGGAGCCTGGGAAGACAGTGTAAGACCCAAGGGAGAAGGTCCGGACATGCTGGGTTTGTGATGTTTGAGGCTCCAGTTTGATTGTGGTGACATCTTTCCCAAGGACCGTGTGGTTTTTGCTTTGACCCCTGACTATTGGAAGCGAAGCTAGACTTTGTGGCCAGTGATAAATGGCTACCAAAGATTTACCAACTTGTCCGTCTCCCCAGAGCACATATCTCTCCCTGATCATGAGTGGAGACCAGGAGACCCAGGCTCCTCCTCGGCCTGGCCTGGAGGAACAAAAATTCAAGGACTTGAAAAGATCTCCTGGAACTGTATTTGGGCCTAGAAATGTGCCCTGATCCCTCTAACTCTCCCCCCGGAAAAATTTCTCAGGCCCTTATGCTCTGTTCCAGAGACCTTTCTCAGCCCTTGATAAATAAGTCCATCCCAGATGGCCTCCTGGGTGACTTCTGGCAGGCTGAGAATCATGAATATCGTCCCAGCCTTGGCTGTAAGGATGACGGGAGGTGATCCCACAAGGGCCTGTCACATGAAAGGCAGGCAGAGACATTGAGCCTTTCTGCCACGTGGGTAGAGGCCAGCAAACTTTCTGTAAAGGGCTCAATAGTACATATTTTAGGGTTTGAGGGCCATTTATAATCTCTGTTACACATACCCTCTTTTGTTTTTGTCTTCTTAACTCTTTAAAAATGTCAAAACCACCTGGCCGGTGTGGCTCAGTGGTTGAGTGTTGACCCATGAATCAAGAGGTCCCTGGTTCAATCCCTGCTCAGGGCACATGGCTGGGTTGCAGGCTCAAGCCCTGTTAGGGGGCATGCCGGAGGCTGCCAATCCATGTCTCTCTCTTATCAATGTTTCTATCCCTCTCCCTTCCTCTCTCTCTAAAATCAATAAAAACATACTTTTAAAAAACCAGTTAAAAATGTAAAAACCCTTCTTAGCTGGAGAGACATAGGGGCCAAGTTTGACTGTGTTATTTGAATTTTATTGATTGATTGTTTTGGGCGAGAGAGAGAGAGAGAAACATCAATTTGTTGTTCCACTTATTTATGCACTCATTGGTTGCTTCTTATATGTACCCTGACCAGGGATCAGACGTTGGTGTACTGTGATGATGCTCAGACCAACTGAACTACCCACCAGGGCTATTTGATCCCCTTTAGCATTTACACTTTGCCTCACAATTCCTTCTGCATCTTCCTACTGTTAGTGACTGGTCAATGGCTATATTTGAAGTAGAAGTTTTTAAAGATAAGAAACTACTATTGCCTTGGCTCGGGGTCTGCAGAGAGTGTAGACAGAGCATGGATGTGGGTCTGAACTGTCCCACCGCCTACAGTCAACATACAGATGCACAGGGCTCTCTACTTTGTGGAATTGCCAGGGGTGGGAAAAGGACAGGTGGATGGGGTGGGCAGGGCAAAAGCCTTCATCTGTAAAATCGCCCCTCGGGCCCTTCAAAAGTGAGGCATGGGCTGGTTAAGGTGGTTGCCAGCTGCTGGCTTCCACTCATTCTGGGAGGTAGGAGGTAAGTCCTCTGTTCAGCCTGAGGGACATGAGGAGTTAGAAGACTGGAAGAGTGAACTGAAAAGTGGAGCCTGAGGCATACGGAGGGCACATGGAAGGAGAGGGCCACCCGTGTTAAATGTTACTGTCTCGGGTGGATCCCCCTAACCTAAGATCTGAGTGCAAGCAGGTCATCTGAGGATGGCCCAGGAAGCACAGGGAGGGGATGGGGAAGTGAGACGGGAGGAAAGCAGCCACTGGAGGGCCGGGGACCCAGCAGGTTACCCCTTGGGCGCCTGGGGCTCAGTCCTGCTGGGGATGCCTGGAAGTCAGTGCAGAACCCACCGCAGGGTTGTCCTCTACAGAGGGGGAGGGGCATACGGAACACCTGCCTCCCAGCTTTCCCTCTCTTGGGCGTATTTACACACCAACACCCGTCACTCATCGGTTGAGAGACTGCTCCCTGGGGAGCGTTAACTCTAGTATTTCTGGCACATTATGCGCTTGGGTTGGCTCAGGCCACTAGAGAGAGTGTCTGCAGGCAGGTGGAAAGTGCATGGTTGGCCATCACGGTGGTAAGGTCTGAGGGACCGTGGACAGGAACCTCCATGACTGTTCCATGTAGATACAATAACTATTACCCTCCTTTGCAGAGGAGGAAATAGAAGAACAGAAAGGGCAAATGGCGTCCCGCAGTTACACAGAGGGAACACAGCAGGACTGGTATAGCAGGAAGAAAAGAGTAGAGCATTGGCCTCATGCAAAGGTTTGGGAAGATGGGAAGACACACCCTCACCCATTAGCACACAGTTCAAAGAGGGGCTTTTTTTAGAAACTATTTATTTATT
>NW_005354756.1:1765531-1778320 GCF_000412655.1 Myotis brandtii | reverse complement strand
GGCGGGGAGAAGGGGGGTGTGGGGGGAGGGTTGACTGAATATGAGGGCTTTTTCATTGTCATGTTTATGTTGTCATACCCGGAGCCCCCTTTTCCTTTGCGCGGACCTGACAGTTGGTTAGGAGGGGCCAGCTCCACCGTGGCCTGTCGGGGGCAGTTGGGGAGGGGGCATGGGATGCTCCTCAAGACCCTCGTAAAAGGTCATGGTGTCTGGCAATTCAATCCAACCAGGGCTTTCCTAACCTTGGTTTGCCTGAGTTTAAGAGCGGAACTTGTAAAACTTAGTTAAGGGTCGAAATGTCCCCCAGTCCCCTTCTCACTGTTACTGGTCTGACCTGCTCTACCAGCTCGAAGTGTAAACATGATGACATCACTGTTCCTTTCACTCAGCCCCGCTGGCTTTCGTATCAAGTCCGGGATCTTCCTCCTGAGCCTTCACATCCCCACCTCCCATCAGCAACTGTCCGGAAGCCCTGGAGTTGCTCAGCCCCGTGTGATCAATACCCCAGGCCTCGCCCATGCAGCCGCATGATGTCACTGTTGGAGAGGGAGGGGCCCGCACAGTCTCAGGGTTTCCAGGGCGCGGCTTTTCTGCTGTGACACGTTGGGCCACTCTCCCTTGCTTGGCCATTACCCTCGGAAGCACAGCCACTGGGCCCCGCTGCATTGAAACCATTCCTTCTAACCCCCATCAAGCTGGGACCCGCAGCCTGCATCTCTGGTGCCTGTGGCCCACCTGCTCTGCCCCTTGGAGAGTGAGTTAGATCATGGGTTTCTTCCTTTCCAGAAAGCCTGGGCTCCTTGTCCAACTCGGACCACCTCCTCTCCAGCCAGACCTGCATCCCACTTAGCCAGGAGTTCGCTTTCGGGGACTTTTTGTCTGAACAGTCAGTCTGCCAGGCCGGCTCAGGCACCTATTGACTAAACAGGCACCTGCTAGACGCGGTTTCCTGGGAACTCCATGAAAGCGTGGGGACTAGGAGTACAGGTTTGAGAGTCTATGAGACCCAGGCTTGACCCCAGCTCTGTGACCTTGGGCAGTTACCCTGTGAGGCCTGGTTTCCCCATCTGTTTAATGGGGATGATGAAAACACCTGCATTATGAGCGCAGTCATATGAAAGCACTTGGTGCAGTGCCTGGCATATAGTAAGTACTAAATAAATACTTACTACTACTATTATTCTCTTACAGTAACAGTAATGATGATGATATAGTAATACAACTACTGCTACTACTAATAAAACAATCTGAGAAAGATGAACTCATGACCTCTGCTTTTGCTTTTGCCAGAAGCTCACACAGTCCTTACGTTTTGGACCATGGCATCCACGAAGAAGACTGTTCACTGTGGGTTAACCCACATTCCAGCCCTGTTTCTCTCTGAATCTACATTAGACAGCGGGTTCCTTACTCTTCCTCATCCCAACGTCACCCACCTGGCTGAACTGAATGAAATGCATTCCCTCTCCCCCCTCCCTGGAACCACATTGAATTCCACTGATCGAAGAAAATGAGCTCTGAAAACTGGTCAAAGACCCATTTTCCCACTTTTGAAAATGTCAGTGAACCGTGGTGGGGGCGGTTGGGTGGTACTAGCAGTAGCCCTGGGCCTCAAGGCTGACCCCTGTCCCCGCATCAGCAGGTGCCCGGGGGGCTGCCATCTCTCCAGGCTCACCAAGTGGAGGCTCTGGCTCCCCACCCCCACCCCCACCCCATGAGAACTGGATTCCAGCGGATTACACATGAGAATGGATGTTCTTTCTTCTCTCTGACCCAGGCCCAGCGGTCCCGGGCTTCATACACAGGCAGCCGCTTGCTTTGTGAAGGGTTGGAACAGAGATTTGGGGAAAGGCAGGTACCCCCTGGAGGGAGTCACTGTTCCCTTATTCTCTCTCTCCATTTCACGGGGAGCACCAGGCATGGAAGGGCCGGTACTGGGGTGCTGATCAGCTCCACAGTGGGAGGGAGGAGAGGAAGCAAACATAATGTGGAGCTCAGACCTCCCTCTTGCCTGCTTTCCCTCTTGCCTTCGGGTTTCCACCAGCACTTTAATCTCTCGGCGAGCCTCTGCCTGGGACTCTGGGACGGGTGGTGAACAATGCCTCCCTTATTCGCCGTGGAAGGTGTCAGGTCAGGATCCTGACCAACATTTATCAGACTGAAGGGCTGTCCAAGTTCAAATACCAGTGAACACAGGATGTTCTAACTCATGTCACAGAGAAGCTGGGATTCAGGAGCCGAAGCAGCATTTTTTATTATTTGGGCCCATTTCAAATGAAGCAAAAATTTGTGTAGTAGAAAGTTGGAAACCTCCTACATGTCTGGAATCAGTTCAATAAATTATTGTAAATCTCACAGTGGATGTGCGGAATGTACTGAAAATGGCTATATTGGCAGGGAGAAATGTTCATATCATTTTAAGTAAGAAAAAAGCATTGGAAAAGACTATGTACAATATGTTCCTGTGTTGTTTTAAAGGCATATGTCTAGCCCTGGCCGGTGTGGCTCAGTAGGTTGGGTGTCATCCCTTGCACCAAAAGGTTGCTGGTTCGGTTCCGGTCAGGGCACATGTCCAGGTTGTAGGCTCGATTCCCAGTAGGGGGCGTGCAAGAAGCAGCCGATGGGTGTTCTGCTTTCACATCGATGTTTCTCTTTCTCCTTTCCTCTCTCTCTAAAAATCAACAGAAATATTGTCTAAGAAAGAAAAAAATATGAATACTTTAATTCTGAGGGCTGATTCAGATAGTAATGTGTCTCCCTTGTGCACACATCCACCTATAGTTTCCCTTTGGTTGTTTATTCCAGGATGACAGGCCTGCAAGTTTGGAGAGTGGAGGGCAGGAGGTGACTATCCATTTCCCTCCTGAGCCCCAGGTGGCTCTGTCCCCGACCTCAGAGGTCTGGATGAAGGGGACTCACGGGCCTGTCTTTGTATGCAGGGTCCTTGGAGCACTACGCTTCAGCCTTGGCTGCATAAGGAATCAGTCACCAAGGGAGCTTTAAGGACTGCAAAGATTCTGGCTGAATAGGCGTGGGGCACGGCCTTGGCATTGGGAGTTCCCAAAGCTCCCCAAGTGATTCTAATGTGTGGCCACGGCTGAGAACCGTGCCCTAGAACATCATCCCTCCCTCCCTCTGTCCCCTTCTCCCCCCACAGTCCCAGGAGACAGCATTGCTTTGGAGCAAATAGTTTTTTCTTCTCAGTCAGCCCTTCCCTACGTGAAGCAGTGTGGACTAAGCTCTTGAGAGTGTTCGGGGGCCACTGGGGAAAGGAGTTTTCAGAGAAGCCCAGCCCATTTCTAACCACCCCCACCCCCCCCCCCCCCCGTTCTTCAGTATGGAATCGTGCTCGATGCCGGGTCTTCCAGAACCACAGTCTACGTGTATCAGTGGCCAGCGGAGAAGGAGAACAATACCGGCGTGGTCAGCCAAACCTCCAAATGCAGTGTGAAAGGTAAGGCCCAGAGTGGGTCTGGGAGGCCCAGAGGGAGGCCAAGGGAGAGTCCTGTGTCCTTGAAGGCCGGGAGGGGTCCCGAGAAGCTGCCTGGACTGGGTGCCAGGAAACGATGAGATCTCATGCTAGTGCTGCTCCTCATCAGTAACAGTGACCTTGCGTCAGTCCCTGCCCTTCTCTGGGCCACCGTTTTCTCATCTGTAAAACATAGAGGTTTGCAAAGACCTTGCATGCATATGTGCATAACCCATGGACACAGACAATAGGGTGGCGAAGGCAGGGGGTGGGAGTGGGCTGGAGGGGACCAATGGGGGGGGGAGGACATATGTAATACTTTCAACAATAAAGAATTTTTTAAATAAATAAATAAGTGGAACCACAACAACAACAAAAACCACACAGGTTTGGGGGGCATGTCAAGAACTGCGAGTGGTCTGAGACGTTACCTGCCGCTCTTTCATGGATGCTGGTGGGAGACACAAGATTCCTGGGTCACAAATAAAGGGCAGTTTGTTATTCACAGCAATAGCAGCAGCCAGAGTATCAGCTCCTTTTCATATGCGGGTTCTCTGAGGATGATGCAAAGAGGGCCAGACAGTATCTGCTCGCACAGTGGGTTGTATTACAGACGAGAAACCTGAGATTAGGGAATCTGAAACATTTATAAGGGGCACTGAGAGTGCCTGCCTTTTGCTCTGGGGTGCAACTTTTCTCTGTCTTCGGAGCCTGTTTGCTCTGCAAACATCCTTGAAAAATAATCCAGAACAAAGGCAATCAGTGTCTGTGCTCATAAAACATGCAGGAACACGGGAGACAGGTTGTCTCCGAGCAGGTGTATGGGGTGTGGGGAGGGGGGTGGAGGGAGATGGACAATACAGAAACAAGCAGGCATGGCTCTGTTCCAGTAAAGCTTTATGGATAGACCCTGAACTTTTCACAAGTCACAAGATACTCTTTATTCTTCTTTTAACTCCTCTGCCACCATTTTAAAATGTAAAAACTGCCCTGACCCGTGTGGCTCAGTTGGATGTTGTTCTGTGCACCGCGAGGTTTCTGGTTCAATTCCGGGTCAGGGCACATGCCCAGGTTGTGGGCTCAATCTCCATTGCAGGGTGTGCAGGAGGCAGCTGATCGATGATTCTCTCTTGTCATTGATGTTTCTCTCTCTCTCTCTCTCTCTCTCTCCCCTCCCTTCCTCTCTGAAATCAATAAGAATATTTTTTTTAAAAGAAAAAGTTGAGAGGCAGAGTTAACCTTTCCTAACAGTCTTCTTTTGAAGACCAGGGTGAATTCTGATCACCTGCCCTGCTGTGGAGAGCATCCTGGCCTCATCTACCATGATGCATAGGTGTCACAGTTAAGTTTAAGTTAAGGAGACCAGGTAGTTCCTGGAGATCCCCACCTGTTGAAGGAGCGGGTAGGGAGAAGGATTAGACAGAAGAGCGATAAAGTGCAACGCAGGCCTGGCAAAGCTTCAGCCGATCGTAGTTTTCTTTGGGCTGAAATGGCCTGGAGTGGCTGGGTAGCCATACCCTGTCACCTCCAGTCTTTGGATGTTGCCACCCTGGAAAGAGCAAGGCAGCTCTCTACCGTTGAGGCAAACCCTGAAGTTGCTGGCGGCTAGGACGGTAAGTCTTTATTGGAAGGGCATCTGCGTGGCCCCTCTCTGGGCTCATTACAACAAGAAAGTTGGATGGGTGCTGCTTGTCCACATGGCACAGGCAGCAGTAGCCTTGCTCTGACCTGAGCCAGAAATCCCATCTCTGTTCTCCTGATGTCTGAGCTGCTCTCCCCTCCGGGCAGGAAAGAGGGCCCAGGATGCTTGTTTAGAAAAGAGAGACCACCCATTTCAAGAAGAGAGGAGAGTGGAGAATAGTGATTAAGACTTCCCCTCATCCCGGCTGTGTGAGCTCTGCAAAGGGATCGAACCTCTCTGCATCTTGACCCCCTCATCTCTCAAATACAAAGCATAACAATAGTAAAGCCTCCCCCATAGGAGAGATTTGAAGATTAAATGCCATAATATATGTAAAGCAGGTAGCAAACGCCTGGCATACACTAAGCACTCAAACCGTGTTAGCTATTACTGTTCACGGGGCATCACACTTTAGGTTTTCTGTGCCAGAGTTATAAGGTCTGTTCGACCCGGGAAAGCAATGTAGCCAAGTCAGCCCTGACGTCCCTCTGACTTGTAGGGAGACGTGAGACTGTCATGGGAAGGAACACGGGCTGTCTCTCAGGGGTGGGGGCCTTGGCCCACCCAGGGCGGGATTGAGGGGAGGAGCGGGGTCATGGAGCCCACACCACCTCCAGAAATGGGTCTCCCCTCCTTTGATCACAGTAGCCTCCGTGATCCATATATACCCTGAACGACCCAAGGACCACAAAGGAAAGCTTAATTACAGAGCTGAAGTCTGGTTAAGTGTCACCCCCTCGAGGACATGTGGCTTCTCCAAGGATAATTTGGGTTTCTGGTTTCTCAATTGCAAATTTCCCTGGGACTCCCCCGTCTTAGGCAATCCGAGGGGATGTTGAATGCTTGCTTGCCCTGCTGTGTTTCCCGAATGCCTGGGCCCTCAGGAATTTCTTTCTCGGGGGTGCCCTGGTGTGTGTCAGTCTAGGTTGCTGCTCTTTTCTGGGAGTTCCCTGGGTGCTGGTCCCCGTGCTGGTGTGGAGCCCTTCTTGGGGGGGACTGCCTCCTTGACACCCCTCCTCTGTTTCGCTGTGGGCAGCACTCCTGCCTGCTGCTGCCTTCTCCCACAGGGACACTCATGTTTTCCCTCTACACCGGAGCTTAAAACCTCCTTAAACGCCACTGGAGCCTTCTCCTCTATGGAAACCCCTTCAAGAGTTGCCCCAGGGACCAGCCACTACAGTGTTGACAGCACCCTTTGCTCAGACACGTGTGTCTTATGCTGCTGTCCCACCTGGAGTAAGTTTTGTGTCGTCTGCCCGCCCCTCCGTCCCCAGATTGGAATACAGTTTTAACTCTGTTCTTGGGGTTGAGAATCCCAGTATCCCAGGAGCCCATGAGCCCAGTCTCTTTTCCCTCCAGGAGGCTTACGGGACCTTATGGAAACAGGTGACATGCTCGGATGGCCCAGTCCCCATCCCGAGGCCAGCTCTAGCAGAATGTAGTTTGTTTGCTGCAGCCGGGAGCAAACGACCCCCTTCCCGTAGAGTTGCATGCTGGTTTGAAAAACTCATTGATTGATTGATTGATTCATTAGTTCCTTCTTTTATTTAATAAATGTTTACTGGGTACCTGCCATTTGCCAGTAACATTTCTTGAGACTGGGAATTCTAAAACAAACAAAATATACAGGCTCTGCTGTTACAGAACGTACATTCTAATGAAGGAGATAGATAATAAACAGATATGTGATGTGTCAGGGAGAAGTTCTGCAAAGAGAAATCAAGCCAGGCAGGTGGATAGAGAGTGATCGTGCTATTTTAGACATGATCTTCGGGGAAGAACAAAAAAGGTGACAGTTATGCAGAGACAAAAGTGGGACAAGAGAGTGAGCCATGCAAGTTTTTGAGGGAAGAACACGCTGAGCAAGAGAAAAGGCCAAGGTAGAAGCTGCTCCGCATTTTCCAGGAAAAGCAAAGGGGCCAGGGTGGCTGGAGCAGAATGAGGAAGAGGAAGGGGAAGGGAGAGAGGAGACCAAAGCTGTAGCCAGGCCAGCTCGTGGCTTGAGAGACAGTAGGGCTCTGACTTCGACTCCAGTGCAATTTCTGCAAAGTATATTGGGAAGCCACTAGGAGGTTCTGATCAGGAAACTAACATGCTATGACTTACCATTTTTTTTTAATTTTGTTTTATTGCTTAAAGTATTACAAAGAGTATTACATATGTCTCCTTTTTTCCCCCCTTGACCTTCCCCCGGCCTCCCCTACCCCCCAGTGTCTTGTGTTTATTGGTTATGCTTATATGCATGCATACAAGCCCTTTGGTTGATCTCATACCGCCCCCACCCCCCAACCCTCCCAACTTATGACTTACCATTTTAACGGATCCCTCTGTTGATACAGAACACGTAGTGATAGGCTAAGATTGGAAGCAGGGAAGCCAGGGCTATTAGAACAGTGCGGGTGACAGATGATGCTGTGATGGTCTGGCCTGGACAGGTGCTTCTCAGCATGGGGGGATTTTGCCCCTCCCCCTGTTCCATCCACCCCCTGGGAACATTTGTCTGGGGACATTTTCAATGGTCCCAGCTGGGGTTGGGGATGGTGCTGGCACCTAGTGGTAGAGGACAGAGATGCAGCTAAACATCGCACAAGGCACAAGACAGCCTCCACAAGAGTTATCCGGCCCAATGTGAGCAGTGCTGAGGTTAAGAAATTCTGGTCTGGAATGGCCCTGGGGGACGGGGTGAGGTGGGCTCAGATTGGAGAGCTGTTGTGAAAGGAGAGCCAACAAGAATTAAGGATAGATTCAATGTGAGGCATCCCGTTGATGGTGCCTGAGCATCAGTTCTGAGCTGGTAACTGCAGGTGATGGTACCATTTCCCTGTGCAGTCAGCTGGGGACTTGCAGGGATTGAGGAATTTGATTTTGGGCACAGGAAGTTGGATGGAGGGGCCTAAGTCAAGCTGGCAAACGTTTTCTGTAAAGAGTTAGGTGCTAAATACTCTTTACTTGTTGGCCACATGGTTTCTGACATAACTATGTAACTCTACCATGTGAGCATAAAAGCAGCCACAGCCAATAGGCAGACAAAATATGTATTTCAAGAAAGCTTTATTTCTGGAAACTGTACATGCCTAGTGGGATATTCCCCAAGGACAGAAAGAACTTTAAAATAATCTTAGACTGTTTTCAATGATGATACAGTTGGTGGTAGTGCGGTGTTGTCATACTGAGACTTGTGTGTGGACTGTGAAATAAAGCAAATGAGTTGTTAAGTTGGAGTGCTAGCAAACAGGATTGGTAGCATAGAAAAAAGAAGATCAGGGTAGAAAAATTAAAGAATTTCAGTAAAAACCTGTAGTTTTGAATTAGAAGCACCAACAAGAATTCATGATATATTTTTCTCTGGAAATAAAGTTTTCCTGAGGTCTGTCCTCTGAGAAAACTTACAGTGAGCACCGTAGCTCCCAAACTTTGGGTGCTAAATACCATTACTCAGTAAAAGCAACCAGGGCTCCTTGGAGAAATGGCTGAGCCCAGATCTGGGGCAGGAAGTAGATAAGGTCATTGACACATCTCACCGTGTCAGAAAGCAAAGATCTCAGAGGACTCGGGGCCAACTGAAGAAGGCTCAGTAAGAATAACTGCAATGAATTGAAACGCATCAAATATACCTTTACCAGTATATGTTCCTAACATACAAAACAAACAAACAAAATCCCTCTCTGACTAAGTTAGAAGGATATTGGAGAGGCAGTCTGTATTTTTAAGCTGGTAAATAAAGGAACAGAATCAAGCTCTTATCCTGTCTTCTCTGGACAAACGGTACTGTAGGGTAACCAAATAGTTCATGGTGGGGTAGCTCTTCTCCCATGACAGCATTTTAGGTAGAAAATATCACCATTTTACAGGCCCTCCTGGACCGACGGGTCTCAGCAGCGATCATTGGTGCCTGCACCCAAAGAGAAACAGCCAATCACTGGCGCCTCTGATTGGAAGTACGCACTAATCCCTATGAATTCTTGTTTCAAGCCTGAATCTGATTAAGCCTCAACATTCAGTTACCAATTTCTACGAAAAACCGGGACCAAATAACATGTTAAAAATGAACCATGGGGATTCGGTCAGCAACTTCTAGGCTGTGGGGAACTCTACAAGCCAAATTAAATTGGGAGGGGGGAAAATTTTGAATTACCAAGAAAAAATAGAGATGCACAGCCTCTAGATCAGTGGTTCTCAACCTTGGCTGCACATTAGAATCACCTGGGAATCTTTTTAAAATCCTGATTTCTGGGCCTCATCCTCCGGAAATTCTGTTTCTTTGTTATGGGGTGGGGCCACAACATTAGTAACAAAGAAACAGAATTTCCGGAGGATGAGGCCCAGAAATCAGGATTTTAAAAAGATTCCCCGGTGATTCTAATGTGCAGCCAAGGTTGAGATCCACTGCTCTAGATTAAGAGAGACTTAGAGATCTGCCAACCAACTGCAATGGGTGGGATTTATTTGGACTCTAATTCAAATAAACTAGAAATTTTTTTTTAAAAAAAAAAAAAAAGGGAAAAAGGGGGGGGGGGGGCGGAGAAAAAATATGACCAAAGAGCAAATGTGAACCTTAACTAGATATTTGACTGTGTTAAAGGGCGACTTTAAGTTCTTATAGGTATAATAGTGGGTGGTGGCCATGCCTCTTTAAAAGAACTCTTGTCTCTGGTGATGCACACTGAAATATTCGCAGGATGAAAAGATACCATGTCTGCGGTTTGCTTCTGAGGAGAGAATGGGGGCGGGGGTGCAGGTGAAGTAAGAGGTGATCATTGTTGGAGCTGGGAGGTGGTGCGTGGGTTCCCTGCATTATTCTCCCTACTTTTATTTACATTTGAAATGTCTAAAATGAGAACGTTTTTTGTAAAAGTGCATTTATTAAGGCAGCCTGCTATAAGGGTAGACTGAGGCTCTCTAGAAGGTGAGGTCTGGGTATATTTTTAAAATTGAATTTATTGAGGTAGCATTGATTATTAACATGACATAAATTTCCGGTGTACACAATATAGTTTGATATCTGTGGACTCTACTGCATGCTCACCACCTGAAGTCGTTTCCTTCCATTACCGTATATGTGACCCCTTTACCAATTCAAGAACTTTTTTAAGCAGGTTAATTTTTTCACCCTGGCTCAGTTTTTTCACCTTTGTAATTCCCTCCTTCCTATTTTGGGAGTTGACTCACCAAGGCACCGAGCACACCCACCCACTGAAACCTATTCATTTCCAAAGCTGATTGGTTTTTTATTTGAAAGTTGTGCTGCTCTTGTTGGTTCCTGGGGTTGCTAAGAAGTGCTGACTGCTTGCTCTTTAGGCTCTGGGATCTCCAGCTATGGGAAAAACCCCCAAGATGCCCCCAAAGCCTTCGAGGATTGCATGCAAAAAGTCAAGGAGCAGATTCCCGCCCACCTGCAGGGATCCACGCACATTTACCTGGGCGCGACGGCTGGGATGCGCTTGCTGAGGTAAGGGCAGGACGGGCACGGAGCAGCCCATGTGACCAAAATAGCCAAGAATGTGTTGGACTTTGCCAAGAACGTAACTCTGTTTCTGGGAACAAATCCCAAAGACAGAAGCCCATATTCTGCCATAAATGTAGACTTTAAAAAGTTGGGAAATTTTTCGTCTTTATTTTAATACCCAGAAAGAAATAGTTCTGAAATCGATTCCCTTGCCCTTGGCAATTCGAATGAGAACTCTGAGAAAGGGGAAGGTGACATGAAATCTGTTCACAGGGTTAACTCTAGTTTTTAGAAAAGTAGAAACTTTGTTGTTGTTTTTGTTGTTTAATATATTTTTTAATTGATTTCAGAGAGGCAGGGAGAGGGAAAGATAGAAACATCAGTGATGAGAGAGAATCATTGGTCGGCTGCCTCCTGCATGCCCCTTACTGGGGATCGAGCCTGTAACCCGGGCATGTGCCCTGACCAGGAATTGAACGCTGACCTCCTGGTTCATAGGGCAATGCTCAACCATTGAGCCACACCAGCTGGGCAAAAAGTAGAAATTGTTTATGACACCTCCTATGTTGACACCTGTGCACAACCAGCTCCACTGAGGGCCACCCATAGCTATGTAGCTTGTACCCATGTACAAAACGACACTGAAATCTACTTCAAAGTCACGAAATGTCTGCACCTCCCCTCACCCCATCAAAGCCTTTGGAGTTATTATGAAACAAACATCTCATTTCATCCAACTAAGCAGTTCCTTCTAGATTTGCAGCCATGACTTAGCCCAGTTGCATTGTTTCTGAAGGCCATTTATCTCCATTTCTCCATTATAGTATTTCATTGGCCTTGAAATAAAAGAAAAAAATCGTTTTAAAAAACAACAACATCGAACTCAAATCTCTCTAGGGTAGAAGCTGCTCCAAACTTTGAAAAATCAGGCTTTATCCCCAAAAGATGACACTCATTCTCCTCCCAAGCCCCCTTGTCTGTGATCCCAGGAATGTCAGATCGCATGTAGGCATGAAGGAGACACAAAGGAACAAGCAAACAGGGCCCCTTCAACATCGCCATCCAAAAAAATCTTAGTTGGATTGGGCCTTTTTCTTGCCGTTTTCCTACCCTTGTTCCTATTCCTGTGTCCTGGTTGACCAAGAGGAATGTGGAATTTCTTAGAATCTGCCGTGTTTTAGTCATTGAATTTACCTGAAATAGAAATGATATAGAAATCCCTTCCTCCTGCCTTTTCTTCCACATGGAAACAAAGAACCCAACTTTTACTTTGATGCTTTTTCCCCCTCCCAGTCCTCTGAGTGAGAAATAACTACAAGGCTCTGTGATTGATAGCCCGTGACCAGCACCATGGGTAGAAAGGTCAACGCTTGGGGAAAAAGATGAATGAATGTTCCATTTGAATGCATTGAATATTAACTCCTCCTTGTGAAACTTTCTGATGGCGAGCCATGTCTTCGGAGCAACTAGCTGACATTTTAGTGGCTAGAAAAGGCAAATATTTTTAAAAATTAATGGGAATCGTCCTGGATGAGAACAGATGAAGCTAGGGAAACTCTGAATTCTTTTCCAAGCACCGATCGCTTGCTACTGCTTGTCGCACTGCTCTTTCTTCGTGAGCCAAGAGTGAGCCCGTGGCCCTGGCTTTCTTAACACAGGGATGGAAGGGAAGATAATGGCCCGGTGAAATGGCAGCGGGTGAATGGCATGATCACACCATGTCCTGGGTGACATGAAACTACTATGTTGCCACCCCTCCGAGGGCAGCACACGAATGGATTCCACCCAGTGACGCCCCCGAGCGTCCTCATATCCCCCCTGGTGGAGCACTCCCAAAGAGCGGAGCTGGAGAGTCGACCCTCTTCCTTCCCGCCCCCTCCTGAGCTCCCCTTCCTTCTGGCTTGATGAGGGCTCCTTTTTATGGTGCCCCCAAGAGATGACTCATACCACTTCTGTGCCTTCCCGTCTCCTTTCCTCTGCTGATCTGAGTCAGAGCAGCACAAGGCTCTTTGGACGAGGTGGAGGGCGGGGCAGGCACAGGTAGGGGAGGAGAGAACTAGTGGTGCTTTTCCTGGAATCTGTTTTCCTGCTTGGCAGGTTGGCAGGTACCTAGTGCTCCCTGCGGTCCCTTCCTGTCACCCAGGAAGCCGTAGCTGGCAGGAGGGGTTGCCTTGTGTCGCACACATCTGGGAA
>NW_005354756.1:1760034-1765409 GCF_000412655.1 Myotis brandtii | reverse complement strand
CGCCTGTTCACCTGACGGAGGGTATTTTAAGGCTCTGTTGTCCGGGCACTCAGCCTTGTGTGTTCTGTGCCTCGCATAGGTTGCAAAATGAAACAGCAGCTAATGAAGTCCTTGCAAGCATCCAAAACTACTTCAAGTCCCAGCCCTTTGATTTTAGGGGTGCTCAAATCATTTCTGGGCAAGAGGAAGGGATATATGGATGGATTACAGCCAACTATTTAATGGGAAATTTCCTGGAGGTGTGTGAAAACAAATGCATGGTTTCTAATCTTGCTCTTGACCCCTTCCCCTGTGGGTGGTAGCTTCAGCAGAGGTGCATGCCAACAGGGGCATCTGTCCCGGGTCATTCCTACTGTGTGACTGTGTGACGCATCAGGGAAACACCTGGGACAATAGGTGAGAACAGACACGCTAGCTGGTGCAAAACCTTGGCTCACAAGCAGGACCAAATGCACAGGGGAGAGGGAACAGCGTCCCTTTACGAGCAAATAAGACATTGGGGGAGGGGGGAGACTCGAACACTGGGCTATGGGTAACAGGAAGGGCAGCTGGAGAATGACCCCTCTAAGCTGGCCCATAGCCACCTGGAATTTACAGAGCCTTCGGGCGGCCCGCTCCCCAGGTCCCTGTGTCCCCAGGTCTCCGTGACACGCCAGTCTCCACGCGCCCTTCTTCTTTGGTGCAGAGGGAGGCGGACTCCAAGAGACAATCACCGTGTTACAGAGACCATATCCGGCCCCACACCTATTCTGTTCCTCCTCAAATATATTTTTTAAATCTTTAGTTCACTGCCAACAGTTAATATTTTGAAAAGTACACATAAAAATTCATAGCTTCTCCTGACCCCACGCCCCACACGCTGGAAGTGCTGGTCACAGTGGACTCACGTTCCTGCATGCAACAGCCAGCTGGGACAGTGTCACACACGGACTCCCCAGTTGGCCAGAGTCCCCACCATTCCCTGTTGTCTACACCTAACCTACTGTGCTCATTTCTGCTGCCTGCCCAGCTCCTGTAAGCATTTGAGTTCACCACCCCGACATAAAGGAGAGGTTTGGCCCTGAATGCTTCCCCATACGTCCTAGTTCTTAGCAGTCAGAGACGGGTCTTAGGTGGAGAGCCCTGGGCAAACAGAAATGGCGTCTCCGGCCTGTTCTCATGCTTTCTTCTCCCGCGGCGCAGAAGGACCTGTGGCACATGTGGGTGCATCCAAATGGAGTGGAGACCACAGGTGCCCTGGATTTAGGCGGCGCCTCCACCCAGATATCCTTCGCGGTGGGAGAGAAGGCGGAGCTGAACACCAGTGACATCATAAAGGTGTCCCTGTACGGCTATGTGTACACACTCTACACGCGCAGCTTCCAGTGCTACGGGCGAAACGAGGCCGAGAAGAGGTTTCTGGCCATGCTCCTTCAGGTACCTGAGTGGGGGGCGGGGAGCAGGTGTTTCCTGGGGGGTCTCAGCTGAGGGAAGGGCACCTTGCCTTCCGGGGTCCGTCCTTTCAACTCCAGTTAGAAGGTGGGTGAAATCAGCATTTTCCGGTTTACTTGTGGGGGTCCAAGCGCGCACACTCTCTCTCTGTTGTGTTGACCACTTCCAGTGTATATGAGTCAGAATTCCAAGGAAATTCCAGAGCTCCAGACATTTTATAAATGATTCAAGTCCCGGGATCCCTTTATGGCAGGCGTGGGGAACGTCCGGCCCACAGGGCTATATAAGGCCTTTGAAATCATTTGGTCTGGCCCTGCCAAGGCATTAAGTCTCAGCCAACACGCCTCTTCCCAGGAGAAAAGCCCTGGAAAATCCTCTTTTCTCAACCTCCTGTTATTTCAGGCAAAGCTTAATGCTCCTTCTTCCAGCTCTGGCCCTGGCAGGGGGAGAGGGAGGGTGGCGGGGAGGGCTCCTCGGAACTCCACAGAAGGGGGCAGGTAAAACCATCCTCCCAGGGTGAGTAGGGGTCTGGGACTCTAACCTTTAAAGTCAGCTGGCCCTGAGTATACTCACCTGTCTGAGGTCTCATTTGCATATGAAAACACAAGTTTCCAGGTGTGAGTCCAGGACTGGGGGCAGAGGTGTGAGAGCCCAGCCTCTGCTGTGGACAGTCATCTCACAGGGACCAGCCATCTCTCCAACTTGCCTGGTAACCTCTGGATGCTGAGAGGGTGGCTCTGGCCTGAGCCTTCTGACTCAGGTGAGGGAAAGGATCCAGGTGTGATGAGGATCACCCACAAATGCGTGCCCAGACCTGCCTGACCAGCACTTTCATGTGCCAAGTACATGCTAGCAAGCCCGACTGAGAAGGTTCACGCAGATTATTACATCATGATCACTGGCTGAATCTGCATCTCATTTCCTCTTCTGTACCATAAGGGCCTGCACAGTGTGGTGAGAAGGACACCTGGGTAGATACTTGGCAATTATTCTCTTATTAACCAGTCCCCAGCCACCCCCCCGCTCAGGTCTCACTCTGATAACTTGTTAGACATTAGGGACTCCTTCCTTCCTTCCTTTCTTCCTTCCTTCCTTCCTCCCTTCCTTCCTTCCTTCCTTCCTTCCTTCCTCCCTTCTTTCCTTCCTTCCTTCCTTCCTTTCTTCCTTCCTTCCTTCTTTTCTTCCTTCCTTCCTTCTTTTCTTCCTTCCTTTCAGATCTTTTTTTTCTGTTTTTTAAGTAACACATGTTCAGTGTTTTACATCAGTCAAGATTTTACTGTAGGGAAAATAAGATGCTTTAGTGGCTTTGAAAGTAGAGTTCAAATCCTGCTCCTTTGAAAAGAGAACTCATAAACAGAACCAATTTAGGAATCCTATATAATAAAAGGCTAATATGCAAATCAACTGAATAGTGGAATGACCAGTTGCTATGATGCGCACCAACCACCAGGGGGCAGACACTCAATGCAGGAGCTGCCCCCTGGTGGTCAGTGCGCTCCCACAGGGGAGTGCCGCTTAGCCAGAAACCAGGCTCACGGCTGGAGAGTGCAAGGGGCGGTGGGGGAGCCTTTCCCATCTCCATGGCAGCGATAAGGATGTCTAACTGCGAGAGGGCGCAGGCTGGGCTGAGGGACCCCCCCCCCCCCCCCCCCCGCTCCGAGTGCAAAAGTTTTTGTGCACCGGGCCTCTAGTAGGTTATATATGTTTCAGGTATACAAGTATATATGACATCATCGGTATATTGCAGTGCATTCTCACCACACAAAACCTTGCCTCCTTCCATCACCATATATTGACCCTTTTACTTTCTTCAACCTTTCACCACCCCCATTTTCTCTAGTTGTCACCATACTGTTGTCTGTGTCTATGAGTTTGTCTGATTGTTTGCTTTGTTTGTTCACTGGTTGACTTCTATTTTATATCCCAAATATAAGTGAAATCATATAGTTCTTCTCTTTTTTCATTGGTCATTTTTGCTTAGCATGATACTCTTAAGATCCTGTTAACTGGATAATTTTGAATTAGATCCCCCCAGGGTCATGTCTGGTAGTTAACAGGCTCTTGGGCAGGCCAGGCTGATGGGGATAACTGGGCCTTGTGTCCTTCACCATCAATCAGGCTAGTTCAGCCTCTTTATGAAGCTGTTGCAGGGTTCTGAAGACAAGAAGGAGACAGCAAGCCACAGGGCATCAGCACTTTTGGAGACTACTTGCATCATGCTTCTATTGCCCTATTGTTCACAGCATGTCACAGGGCCCACCCAGATGCAAGGGGTGGAGAAACAGATCAGCACCTTGTTGGAGGAGCTGCAGATCCACATCCCAAAGAGGCACCTGTAGAAAGATGGGAATAATTCATGGCCTTATCTGCCACCTGTCACACAGATTGCTATGTGCTGTCAGCATTGGAGCTGGGCTTTGATGGCTTTTTGTTTCACTTCCCATGATTTTCCTACTCCCCATCTTGATGACCAACTGATGCCCTCAGGATAACCGCAGGCTGGAGTTTTCCATTGAGATGCTAACTAAACAATAATCTGAACTTATATCTACAGTTTCCCTGGATCTTAGCCATCCTGTAGCCAGTGCTCTCAGCTTCTGGAAATTTACTCCTCTCAAATGTGGGAAACGCTGCTTCAGGGATGCTTTTGCCAGTCCTTCGGTTAGCAACAGCTTTGCCATAATGTGTGTGGGAGATAGGAAATAAATACTGATTTTGTGGAAGCTAGAGTTGGAAGTTCTGAAAAATCTCTTCTGTTTGTTATTTTTTTAAAAAAGTCATTCCAATTGACAGAATTGATGAAAGTGGCAAGTTACGGGACTGCTCAGTCATGGGTGGCAGTGGTAACTTGGACTTATGATGGTCTTCAAAATGGAGAAAAGTGGTCAGATTTGTGGATAGGACCAAGAGAACTTCTGGATGGATTGTCTCTGCAAAGTAAGGCAAAGAGAGGAATCAAGAGAGATTCCTACATTTTTGGTCTGAGAAACTGAATGAAGGTGATGATAGCTCTGAAAAATAAAATGGATTTTACAATCATGTCTGCTATATTCAGTGTGATGATGTATACATGGACTAAAAGCAGGGACAGGTGGTTGTAATATAGGATTGCTCCGGGAGGAATAAGTCTTGTTTTTTCTATTAACATATTTTTATTGTTGATAGTATTACAGATATCTTCCATTTACCCCTCTTCTCCCTCCTCCTCTGAGCCTTTACCCCTCCACCCCAGGACTTCACTGCACTACTGCCTGTGTCCAAGTGCTATGCATATAAGTAAACAAGTTCTTTGGTTTATCTTGTATTGTCTCCCCAATTCCAATCCCGAGGTATGTCAGTCTGTTCCATGCCTCCATGCTTCAGTTCATATATTGTTGGTCAATTTATTCTGTTCATTAGAGTCTACAAATAAGTGAGATCATATGATATTTGTCTTTCTACTTTTGGCTTATTTTACTTAGCATATTATTTTCCAGGTCTATACATGCTATCTCAAAGGTAAGAGATCCTTCTTTTTTACAGCTGCATAGTATTCTGTAGTGTAAATGTTCTACAGCTTTTTATCCATTCATCTGGTGATGGGCACTTGGGCTGTTTCCAAGTCTTAGCCATTATAAATAACTAGTGGCCCAGTGCCCCAAATTCATGCACGGTGGTGGGGGTGTCCCTCAGCACAGCCTGCACCCTCTCCAATCTGGGACCCCTCAGTGGATGTTGGACTGCCAATTTAGGCACAATGGGATTCCACTGGGGCTAAACCGGCAGTCAGACAACCCCCTGGCAATACAGAACCACTGGCTCCT
The DNA here is from genome assembly GCF_000412655.1 of Myotis brandtii. Taxonomy (NCBI): domain Eukaryota; kingdom Metazoa; phylum Chordata; class Mammalia; order Chiroptera; family Vespertilionidae; genus Myotis; species Myotis brandtii. The sequence goes on along the minus strand of NW_005354756.1, from coordinate 1,760,175 downwards.
AACTGCTCACCTGCCTGCCTGCTTGATAGCGCCTAACCACTCTGCCTGCCGGCCTGCTCACCCCCAACTGTCCCCCCTGCCGGCCTGATTGCCCCCAATGACCCCCCCTGCTGGCATGCTTGCCCCCACCTCCCCTTCCTT
>NW_005354756.1:1730557-1742864 GCF_000412655.1 Myotis brandtii | reverse complement strand
AGAAATCCTATAGAATAAAAGTCTAATATGAAAATCAACTGAATAGTGGAACGACCAGTTGCTATGATGCGCACCAACCACCAGGGGGCAGACACTCAATGCAGGAGCTGCCCCCTGGTGGTCAGTGCGCTCCCACAGGGGAGTGCCGCTTAGCCAGAAACCAGGCTCACGGCTGGAGAGTGCAAGGGGCGGTGGGGGAGCCTTTCCCATCTCCATGGCAGCGATAAGGATGTCTAACTGCGAGAGGGCGCAGGCTGGGCTGAGGGACACCCCCCCCCCCCCCCCGCCAGTGCACGTGTTTCGTGCACCGGGCCTCTAGTTTAGGATAAGATAAAGGGAACATTGTTTCATCAGGACATAAAAGACTTGATAGTCATCTGGAAAAGATATAAAGTCAGCTTCCTACTACAATTTTAACCCAAATAAATTACAAATAGATCAAAGAACTATACGTAAAAAGGATGTTTATTGTGGTGCCGTTTGTAATGGCAAAATGACTGGAAAACACCTAAATTTTCATCTTGAGGGGATTTCTTAAATAAATTCTAGTTTATTTGTACAGTGAAGTTCTATGCAGCTACTAAAAAGAAGAGGCGGGTGAGGCACAGTTGGCTGAGCGTTGTCCCATGCACCAGGAGGTCCCTGGTTGTATTCCCGGTCAGGACATATGTCGGGGTTGTGGGCTCCATCCCCTGTAGGGGCATGCAGGAGGCAGCCAATCAATGTTTCTATCTCTCCCTCTTCTTTCCTCTCTTTGAAATCAATTTAAAAAAACAGAGTTTTTTTTTAAGAGGCTGCTCTACATGTACAATATATCGAAGATGGATTTTTAAAAATATATATATTTTATTGATTTTTTACAGAGAGGAAGGGAGAGGGATAGAGAGCTAGAAACATCGATGAGAGAGAAACATCAATCAGCTGCCTCCTGCACACTCCCTACTGGGGATGTGCCCGCAACCAAGGTACATGCCCTTGACCGGAATTGAACCTGGGACCCTTGAGTCCGCAGGCTGACGCTCTATCCACTGAGCCAAACCGGTTAGGGCCAAAGATGGATTTTTAAGTAAGAAAAGGAAGGAGCAGAATAGTGTGTAGGGTACTTCCATTTATGGTTTTAGTAAAAGAAAGAGGGAAGAAAAGAAAATGTATTCATATATGCACACAAGAAGTACAGACAACATCTCTGGTAGAATACACAAAAACTGGCCATGGAGGTTACTTCCAGGGAGGGGGTCAGGTGGGGGCCAATGAGGGGGATGGAAGCTAAATTCTCATAATTCATGTATTTGTCCCTTTGGGATTATTTTATTAGGTGGATAGATAATACTCTAGTCAAAATGGTTGATTAACCTAAGCCTATCTTGTTTTCTCATCAAAATGAAGTTCATAAATCCTGCCTCACAGGCCTGCCGTAAGGGCTGGATCTGGTCATGTGAGCGAGAGCCTAGCATTGCACCTGGTACAGGTAACTGTCCCCCCACCGCCACTTGAGTTATCTAGACAACCTGGGAGTTGCCTTCAAGTACCCACTGATACAGAATGGCATTTTTCCCATTTCCCTCTTGGCGTTAGAGTGTAGCGATAATAAGAGTTGGCAAAAGGGAAGTACTTTGTCCTCCACAAAAGAGTGATTTCTAATAGGTCACTCTTGTGCCTACAGAATTCCACCACCAACACCAACGTCACCAACCCCTGTTACCCTCGGAATTACGTCACCACCTTCACCGCGGGCCACCTCTTTGACAGCCTGTGCACGGAGGAGCTGAGGCCTGGAGGTTATGACCCCGATGACACCATCACTTTTGAAGGAACCGGGGACCCATTACTCTGTCGGGTGAAGGTGGCTTCCCTCTTTGCCTTCAGAGCTTGCCACGACCGAGAGATCTGCTGCTTTGACGTGGTTTATCAGCCGGAAGTTAAAGGATCTTTTGTGGTAAGAGCAGCAACCACAGAAAGATTCCTGGTTTTTTTTCCCATTGCATATTTATTTCTCACCTTTCCGTTTCTCTTCTGCTGACCTGCCTCCTGCTTTTATTACCTGCCCTAACACCTCCATGGTCTGTCCCACTCTGAGACACGCTGTCCTTCTGTTCCGCTTCCTCCCAGGCCTTTGCGGGATTCTTCTACACAGCCAACGCGTTAAACCTCTCGGGCAGCTTTTCCCTGAACGCCTTCAACTCCAGCACCTGGGATTTCTGCTCACAGGACTGGAGTCAGGTCAGTGTGTAAGGAGAAAGGAGCAACAGCGACACCCACAGCAGAGCAGGGTATATTCATTGTGCGCAGGAGTGCATATGTTCTGAATTTCGCCCTATGCTGTTCTGCTTTTAACCCCCAAAATGGGGCTATCAGGGAGCCATATCTGTGCCATGAACTAATGTTCTGACCACAGGCGCAGTGGTTAGAACCGTGTCGGGCACATGATAAGCACCCTGTACGCTTAGAGATTGTTCTTACATGATGATGTTCTAGGGATATTTTTAATATTATATCATTGCGTTTCTTAATGCAGGAGGCAGCTGATTGATGGTTCTTTCTCATTGATGTTTCTTTCTCTCTGCCTTCTTCTCTCTCTCTCTCTCAAATCAATTTTTAAAAAACATTAAAATTTTTAAAAAATTTTTAAAATAAATATGAAATGCTGGGTGATACAATTTTTTCAGCTAGTCCTTTGGTCCTAAGGTGTTCCAAAATGTGCATTTTAAAACCTGCCTGCCCGCCTTCCCCTCCCTGCTTTGACCTTCTCAGCTCCCGCTGCTGCTGCCCCGGTTTGATGAGGTGTACGCCCGCTCCTACTGCTTCTCGGCCCACTATATCTACCACTTGCTCGTGAGTGGGTACAAATTCACCGAGGACACCTGGCCCCAAATACATTTTAAAAAAGAGGTAAGTCAGAGCACAAGTCTTTTCCTCCTCTTCCTCTCAAAATAGAGAGGTTCCTTTGATCCCCAGGGACCTCCCAGGAGGGATGAGGAAGAATTGGGAAGTGGAGTTCACCACAGACCCTTCCCCTTGAGCAAAGCATTGGAAGCCAAGGACCCGTGGGCTCTGAGTTCCTCCAGGGCAGGACTTGTGTGACCCTCGTATTCCTAGCACTCCATTCAGCACACGGGCGAGAACCTGGAAGATGCTTAGTAAATGTTTGTTGAGTGAATGAATAAATATGTTAAGGATTTCATCCTAACATATTTTCATTCTAAAAAGAAGCCTCAAATAGAACAGTTTGTTTTTTAAAAAAAGAGGATGGTTTTTAAAACAAAGCCCTGGCTAGTGTTGCTCAGTTGGTGGAGCGCCATCCCATGTACTGAGAGGTCACTGGTTCTATTCCTGGTCAGGGCACAAGCCCTGGTTATGGGCTCAATCCCCAGTAGGGGTCATGCAAGAGGCAGCCAATTGATGATTCTCTCATCAATGTTTCTCTCTCCCTCTCCCTTCCTCTCTCTCTTTAAAATCAATTTTAAAAAATTTTTAAAAAGAGGGTAGTAACTAATCAATCGCTCTCCATGTACGCAGATGTCAGAGTAAGATACAGGCTTTAGAGCTTGAGGGGTTAAATAGAATTTTCTCTCTGAATGAGCCTGAGGCACTGTGTTTACTGTCAAGAGTCCAGCATGGGCCAAAGCTGGAACCCCAGCTGTTCCCAGGTGATTGCGGTGATGGGGCCTCGGACCTTGCTTTCGGGCAGCGGCAGCCTTGCTGACATGCCCATCCAGCACTATGTTCCCGGGTTCTGGGAGGCTTGTCTGGGTTCAGGAAGAGCTGGTGTAAAGCCTGAAGTATATCTGGAGTCAGTCTGTTCGGTATGAGCTTTGGCTAATTAGATTAAACCAATCAACATCTGGCATTAGGCCTGTGACTGGCTATTTTTACATCAATGAAATTGAATCATCTACAAGAAATAAGGATGTCTGGGAACATATAAGGATTGTTGTGGGCATGTCCTCTCCTGGCGTGACTTCATGATCTAATTATCAGGAAAGTACATGATGAGAATGGAGAATGACTTCCCACTGAGTACCCGCTTGGATGCACACAGAATTCTAGGTGTCAAGTTCCTTTCCTTTATTCATAAAGAATCTTATATCTAGCCAAATTAGTATCTGAATGTGAGGGCCTAAAAAGACTGCAGAAGATTGGCTGCACAAAGACTGAACATCAAAACTATATTTGGAGGAAGTAATGAAATAAGACTAGAAATAAATCCAGATGTTATAAAAATATGTGAAGTAAGAATAAATAGTGTTGTGGCTTAAAATGTATGTTTTTTAAAAAAGAAAACTAGCACCAAATAAAAAAGGAAAAGAGAAGAATTCATCCGTACACCAGAGAAACCCAGAATTCAAGTATAGCTAAAATTCAGTGTGATGGGGATGGGGCCAGGGGGTCATAGGATACAGGCACATTCGAGTGGCCTAAAATGCTAATTTTTTAAAGGGAACATGCACACAATTTATAAGGCAAGAAAGGAAAAAAATAAATATAGGAAAAAAGCACCAATTGAAAATTTTAAAGTAAGGTATTAGAAATCCAAATATATCAACCATTACAATAATCCATAAATGGACCAAACCTACCAGTTAAAAGACAGACATTGTCAGACCTGATTTTTAAAAATCAAATATATGTAATTTATAAGAGAAACACTTAGGCTTCACACATCAGGATTTGGAAAGATTGAAAGTTAAAAAAAAAAAAAGAAAAAGGTTTTTTAAAAAACTGTCAGGCAAACATCACCCAGAAGAAAAACTGCTGTAGCTATTTAATATCTGAAAACAATAGTCTTTAAGATAAAGAGCATCATTCACGATAGAGAGGATTACAACAGAAAGACAAAAAGTTCATTTCATCATGAAGATTGCAAATTTGAAATATTTGTCCATCTAATAAAACAACCTAAAAATGTGCAAACCAAAAATTGATTGAATTTACCAGAAGAAACTGACAAACCCTGTTTCTTAGAAACTGGCCCTTGGCTTAGCGAACACACATTACCTTCCTTCTTTAGCCGCTGATACTGTACAGCCGGCAACAGACAATGGTTCACTGTCATCAACTCTGCCTCTTCCCACTTGGCCGTGGCGAGGTTGTGGGGACTAGTTCTGCCTTGCCTCTACGGTGCTGGAGTTAGGGCCCTCGAGCCTTTGGGGGTCCCAGTGACTTGGATTGTAGCCCAGCCTCTGCAGTGTCTGAACTTGGGCAAGTCCTTTGACCTCTTTTCCAGTGGGTGTTTCCTGCTGGTGGCAGTGGTGTGCCCCAGGTATGGCATTCCCACCTCAGCCCCTGCCCTGAGAACTCAACCATCTCCTCTACTTCACAGGTGGACAATAGCAGCATAGCCTGGTCTCTTGGCTACATGCTCACCCTGACCAACCAGATCCCAGCCGAAATCCCCCTGATCCGCCTGCCCATGAAGCCACCTACCTTTATGAGCGTCCTCGCCTTCTTCACGGGAGTGGCCTTGCTGTGCCTGGCATTCCTGGTGTACCTGTATGCGTTGTCTAGGAATCAGAGGCGTTCCCAGCATGCCTTGGACCATGCAGTGGATTCCGAGTGAGCCGAGTGAGCAGCTGCAGGAGCTCGAGGGCTGCCCAGGTCCAGCCTGGGTGACACCAGACAATGCGAGTGAAATGCCCATCTGCGGGAAACACAACCACAGTCAAATACTTAGGTCGTGCGCCCCTCAGATACGAAGTATGCCAAAGCACCTCTTGGGGAGCCCCTCAACTGTTCCTTGCACACTGCTCCTCAGAGACCCCACCACCCAATGCTGGCCCCCTGGGGAACAGGAGAGACAGGCCCTCAAGGCCGGCTCTTTATTCCAGGGCCCCAGAGGAAGAGGAAGCAGAGATTATGACAGTTCCATGTTGAAGAATTGACCTCAGGGCACATTTTGCATCCTGTCCTCCCTTAGAAATGCCGTATTCCTCCTGGCAGATGCCCACTAAGCATTTGACCCAAACAGCTATCTCATCGTATGGCTTCTGCCCGCTGGTCCTTAACTGAGACTGTCCTTTAGCAATCCCATAAACATTGAGCTCCCTCAGGTTGGTAGGATATAGTATCTGGGGGAGAAGACTGCTTTACGCCCAAGGTCAGTGGCCACAGCCAGCTTCTGTCGTGCAGGCAGAACCTGAAGGATGGACGCACAGCAAGTCTCCCAGAAAACAGCTGGCCATTCCCCAAGTGGGATTCCCTCCCGCTCAGGGCTCTGGTCATTAGATCGCAGCCGGTGTCTGTATCATTATCCTCCCCTCCCCTTCTCGTTGCTCCTGTCATCCTATGAAACATTTCCTCCCAGCGAGGGCATTGTGTTCCAGATCTTTTTGCCTTGGTGAGGCTTTTGTTTCAGGCCATCTTTCCAGAAATCGTTAGCGTGGTGTGCACCTTCTGTCCACCATCCCACAGGTATGCTTGATGCTGCCATAAGACGTCCTATTCTATGATTGGCTTACCAGTTCCTTTCCTGGGTGGTAGACCTCCCTGCGTAGCGGCCATAGTTCCTGATTTTGGAGAAAGAAGAGGAAGCTGCAGGGACGTTTAACTCCTAAGTGGGATGGGGGGGAACTCCGGCATGTCCGATGGCTACAGGCTAAAAAACAACATGATTGCAGATGGTCGTTTGGTAGCTCAATGTGGAATAAAGGACTCGGATTTTGTTTTCACTTGCAGGGTGTTGTTTGTTACCTTACACATGGTACTCCTGCTCCTAAGGTCTCAAGGTAGTACTGATGAGAAGTTTTAAAAATTGAGAACATTTTCTTAAGAAGACTTGCCTAGTGAATTAAGAAAATGATGCATTAATATCACTTTTATTTCAGAGAGTTCAAAGGGCTTCCCTTTGGTAAACCTTTGGCTCCTTGAGATACTAGTAGTTGTGTTGACCTTATTTGACAGTCAAAGCTTCTGTGAGGCCACAGCCTGCCATTTAGATATTCCCCCACCCCACCCCCACCATTTAGATCTTGATTCCCACCCAGAATGGCTGCTCCATCCCAAAATGCACCTTTGCTCACAGAGTTCTCCCTACCTAGACTGGGTCATCCTCGAATCCATCCAAATAATGCATATTTCTCAAGGCATAATTTTAGCTCTACTTCTTTCACAAAGCTTTCCTTACACACACTATGGCCTGTCTCCTGGATCACCTTTTCAAAACTAATTTCATCATAAATTCTTATATCATTATTCATCTTTGTGTGTGCATATGGCTTGTTTCTAATATAGACAGAAGGTACCCTGGCCGATTTGGCTCAGTGGATAGAGTGTGGGCCCGAGGACTGAAGGGTTTTGAGATTTTGAATAAGGAAAGGGATTCTTAACACACACAAAAAAAGGCCTTAACCATGAGAATATGTGTGAAAACAAAAGAACTACAAATACGTTCAATATGGATGGATCTTATAAACATAAGGTAAAAAGCAAGTTTAATTCCATTTATGTAAAGCTCAAAAACTGGCAAAACTAAACACAGATCAACTCTAAAGAAAAGCAAGAAAATCATTGCTCTTAAATTTGGGGTGGGGGGAACAGAGATTGTGTCTGGAAAGGAATAAACAGATGTCTTAGTCTGCTAGGGCTGCCATAACAATGGATGGCTTAAACAACAGAAATCTAATTTCTCACAGTTCTGGAAGCTGAAAAGCTGAAGATCAAGGTGCCAGCTGATTCAGTTCCTGGCTGGTAGACAGCTGCCTTCTCACGGAGTCCTCACAGGGCCTTGTCTCTGTGCTTGTGCAAAGAGAGGGTGAGCTCTCTGGTGTCTCTTTCTATAAGGATACTAATCCCATCATGATAGTGGGCACCCCCTTATGACCTCATCTAACCCTAATCACCTCCCAAAAGTCCCATATCCAAATACCATCCCATTGGGGGTTGGGACTTCTAACATGAATATCAGGGGCACACAAAAATTCAGTCTATAGTAACAGAACTTTTGGGGTGATGGTGACTGATATTCTATAACTAGGTAGTAGTTACAGGTGTTCCCTTTTTTCAACCATGCATGTACTTTCTGTATGTCCTATATGACATTTAAAAGATAAAATTATAGGTCTGGGTTAACTCAAGAATTTGCTATTTGCTACCTCTATGATCTTCATAAAGTCTTTCCATCTCTGGGGCTCATATCTACTAGTACCTCATGGGATTGTTGAGAAAAGTAAAATGTAGCATTTAGCCAGTGTCTAGCAGGGAGTACAGGCAATGAATAAGAGTTTTAAAAAGTATGTCTTTCTTTCATTCATTCATTCATTCATTCATTCATCATACATTCGCCAAAGTCTACTCTAAGCTAAGTAAGGACTCCTGAAACACATGAGACACGAAGGCCCTCTGCTGGAGCCATGGAGAAAATCTTTCCCAGGTTGGGTCCTTTTTGTTTCTACCTCATTAACGATGCTGAAAAAAATCATCAGTTCAAAAATATTTTTAATATTATAAAATACTGAGACAATCGGAAATCTGAACATTTGATATCAAGCATTCCCGCTAATTTTTGTTTACCTTCACAGCAACACCTAGAATAATGAATAACTGAAGATTGTAGCCTAGCACATTGACACATAAAATTGACCATCACATCTATGAATTAATTCAAAATGATTTGTAAAGGAGGATGTGGATGGGACAGAACTAGCCAATCCTCCCAATGATTGGACGAGCCAGTTGGGTGTAGCCAACCTATCAGAGTTCTGCTTATGCTTGGTCTGATACTTTGGTTTCTGATGTAAGTAGCTGCTAATGATTATCTTGCTCATTTCCCGAAGCCTACACCACAAGGTAGTCGGGGCTTACTTAGAGTTACCTTACCATTATCATAGAGCAGCGGTTCTCAACCTGTGGGTCTCGACCCCTTTGGGGGTCGAACGACCCTTTCACAGGGGTCGCCTAAGACCATCGGAAAACACATATATAATTACATATTGTTTTTGTGATTAATCACTATGCTTTAATTATGTTCAATTTGTAACAATGAAAATACATCCTGCATATCAGATATTTACATGACGATTCATAACAGTAGCAAAATTACAGTTATGAAGTAGCAACGAAAATAATTTTATGGTTGGGGGTCACCACAACATGAGGAACTATATTAAAGGGTCGTGGCATTAGGAAGGTTGAGAACCACTGTCATAGAGAAATCTGAAAACAGCCTGGGGCTGCTTGGGAAGGGATCTCCAGCTGCTTCTTCAAGGAGAGCTGTAGAGTGAGGAGCACATTCTAGGAAAAGGGAGGCCAACTATATGAAAAGCCGTGAGCCCTGTAGCTATTGCAGAATTGTTGTGCAGGGCCTTGAATGCCAGGCTGGGTAGTTTGGACTTGATTCTGTAGAAGAGAGGATGAAAATGAACATTTGGAGGACTTTAAATAGGGTTGACTTAATCAGATGATGAACTTTAGAAAAATAATTTTGTAACTGGAGAATCCGAAAGTGTTTGCCAAAGTGTGTTCAGTGAATCACTGGGGAGTTTTTTTTTTTTTTAAATATATATATATATATTTTTTTATTGTTTTCAGAGAAGACGGGAAGGAGAGATAGAAATATCACTGAGAAAGAATAATTGATGGACCGCCTCCTGCACGCCCCCTACTGGGGATGCAGCCCGCAACCTGGGCATGTGCCCTCACCAGGAATCTAACCATGACCTCCTGGTTCATAGGTCGGTGCTCAACCACTGAGCCACACCTGCCAGGTGGGGGAGCTTGTTTTTTAAAATGCTGATTCTTGCCCTTCCTCAGACCAGCAAATCAGAGTCTCTGGTGTTAAAGCCAGAAAACCCCATTTTAAAGGTTGTTTTTGTGTGTGCGTTTTTAAGCTAACCTTTATTTGGGGGAAATAAATGTACCAGCCCTAAAGGTAAAGCTTTGAATTTCCACAAGCTGAACACACTCAGGTAACCAACACGCAGAGGAAATTGGCCACCAGCAGCTCAGCAGTCTCTCTTCACCTCCAGCCGCTGCCGCCTACACCGAGGGTAAACACGTTCATTTACTTCTAACAACCAAAGATTAGTTTGCTCGTTTTGAACTTTATATAACTGAAATCACATGGCATACACCCTATGTGTCTGACTTATTTCACTGTTATGTGTGAATGCGTCCATGTTCCGTGTACATATGCTGACTCCATTATAAAGACTTCCATGATTTATCCATTCTCTTGTTTATGGACCTTTGGATAATGTCCAGTTTGGGGCTCTTACCACAACCAGAATGCTGTGAATGTTCTTATTCATGTCTTTTGCTTTGTAAATTATAAAGCAGGATGCCAAGGCCTAAAGACGAAATCATTCGCTACCCACTTGTTGAGCCCCTTAGGAGGCACTGTGCTAAGAAGACGGTCAAGGTGCTGCCCTCATAGAACTTACTTTAGTGGGTGCAAAACTACAGCTAAATGGACAGAAAGATGAGTCAAACAATTGTGGTAAGAACTCTGAGGAAAACAAAAAGCTGATCTAGTAAAGGGACAAGGGGACTGACCCTTTTTATGTGGCAATCATGCTGTATGAACAAAGGGAAGAGCATTTTTTTTGCATTCCTGGCACGGGAGATACCACGTACAAGTCATGGAGAAGGGGAGAGCTTGTCCTATTCAAGACCAGTGTGGCTGAAGCACGATGAAGGGCAACAAGGAGTTGCATGTAGGAGCATATGATGCAGGCCAGAATAAGCAGTTTTGATTTTATTCTAATAGTGTAGAAAGCCATTTAAATGTTTTAAACAGAAAGATGTGATTTTATTTATTGATTTAAAATTTCTTATTGATTTTTGGAGAGGGAGAGAAACATCGATGTGAGAGCAGAACTGAGATGGGCTGCCTCCTGCACACCCCCTTCCAGGGGTCCAACCGAACTAGCGAATCAAACCAGGGGCAACCCTTCAGTGCACCGGCCGACACCCACCCACTGAGCCACACTTGCCAGGGCATGATTTTTTAAAAAGATCCCTCTGACTTCTGAGCAGAGGATAGATTAAATGGATCAATGGAAAAGCAGATCACTTTAGGAGGCTGCTTGGAACAGTCCCAGGAGTATATGCTGGTATAGAGCTTAGAGGAAAACGACTGAAATAGATTTGGGAATTGTCAGCAAAGTAATCACCATCTTAATTAAGTCGTGAATAGTAACACTAACAAGGAGATATCCTGCATGTGTCCTGATACGATGCCATCAAGGGCGCAGCATTTCTACCAAAAAGGCATAAGCTGAGTGCAATCGTGAGGAAAACCACAACAAATCCCTGAGAGACATTCCACAAAACAACTAGCCTGTATTTTAAAATGCCAAAACGTCAGTATTACCAAAGATAAAAGCTTAGGAACGGTTACCGATTAAAAAAACAAAACAGAAAAACTAGACATGGTAACTAAACACAACTTGTTTAGATTGTGGACCAGGAAAAAAAATATATATATATTGCATTTACTCTAACAACTGTAAATGGGGCAATTGATAACATTTAAATAGGACTGCAAATTAAAGGACTATTCGTATTATTTTCTTGATTTTGATCATTTTATTATGTAAGATATGTCTTTGTTTTTAGGAAATAACACATTTAATCGTGAAGCGATAAAGAAACATCATGGCTGCAATTCTCTCTCAAATCGTTCAGAGAACGCAAACATAAAATGTCAACATTCAGCATTTATGGGAATTACCTCTATTAGCTTTGCAACGTGTCTGTAAGTCTGAATTACTCTAAAATAAAACGTTAACAAAATTACTGGAGTCACTCAGGGACAGAAAAAACATATCTAGCACTAAACCATGAGTAACCACGTTTAGACAAAAATCGGGAGAAGGGTGGGCAGTGGAAAGAAAGATGGAAGAATGTTAAAAAAGAGCCAAGTGGAATGTGGACAAAGTTACACGGAGTCAAAGCTTCTGTGCTCTTCACTCTAAACTCCTAAGCGATGACCTTCCCTCCCGCCACTCAGCGCCGGACCACCGAGGGCGAGCTCATTGCCGGCTTCAGCGAAAAATCGCCCAGGCTCCGCCTGCTCCGCCATGTTTTCCCAGTGAGCATGCGCGCGAGTACGCACGCACGCACGCACGCCCCAGCTCTAACCAATCAGCGCCCACGTCGGCGTTCCGTTCAGCGCAGGGGCGGGGCGACTTTCTGCACATGCGCACGGTTGGGTGGGCCTCTTTCCTTCTCGCCGAGCGCCGCCAACATGGTGAGTATCACTGTTGCGGGCTCCGGGGTCTGGCCGCCCCGCAGCTGCACCACCGCCTGAGCGGGGCGCGGAATGGCGCCCAGCGGGCCCTACGTAGCGCAAGGTGAGGGTTCCCGGGCGAAT
>NW_005354756.1:1716225-1730318 GCF_000412655.1 Myotis brandtii | reverse complement strand
TTTTGCCGCCGTCCCCGCCTCTGCGAGTTTCGGTTATCCACGTCGACCCGTGGCACTTGGGGGGGGTGTTTTCCCTCTACGTTCTTTTTCGCTGCACTGAGCCTCTTTGCCTGTAAACAGCAGGACCTTGTTAATGTGGAGAGATTTTAATTAGTTTTGCTTCCCCCCCCGGCCCATTTTAGGTGTTCAGGCGCTTCGTGGAGGTTGGCCGGGTGGCCTACGTCTCCTTCGGGCCTCATGCCGGGAAGCTGGTCGCGATCGTAGATGTTATCGATCAGAACAGGGTAAGTGTAAGGAAAGAGTCACAACTTCCCGCGGCAGTGGGTGGTGCGCTGTAATGACCCCGGAGGTAGGAGGGCTGTGGGTGGGCGATGGCGGTATTTTAGTTTGCGGGAAGCAGGCAGGGCGCTGTAGGGGTTTTCAAGCACAGGTTTGAGTTGGCCAGTGCCACTGGGTTTGGGTATTACCTCTGCCGCTTACACTAGCCAGCACCTTTAACTATGGCTAAAACATTGGTGAGGGTTAAATGAGTTACTGTATATGTATAAAGGGAGTTTAGAACAAGGCAGGCATGTAGTATTGAGAACCACAAACTTAAGGGATTGACCAGAGGCTGTGAATGAACATTAAGTTGTTTGTTGGGAATGTAAGGATTGAAGACTTATAATTGTCAAGTAAATTACATGTAGTTAGGTAATAGGCTGAACTACTGCTAATAATCGTTTTTTTAAAAAAGCATTTAAATAGTAGGACTTGGATTTTGAAAGGACATGTTATGCAGACTATCCTTTTGAATGCTGTTAGGTTTTGCACTGAGGTCTTGATCTTATGTATTCTAGGCTTTGGTTGATGGACCTTGCACTCAAGTAAGGAGACAGGCTATGCCTTTCAAATGCATGCAGCTCACTGACTTCATCCTTAAGTTCCCACACAGGTAAAACCCACCTCCCAGCTTTGCTTATGCTAGAGCAGCGGTGGCCAACCTTTCAGACCTCATGGACCACCGGTTGGCCACCACTGTGCTAGAGAACATTTTCTTGGTTTACTTAAAAAAAAAAGTTTTTGTTATTTTACTAGTTTTCCCTTGAGAATATAGTGGACAGTTTTGAAGAATGGAAGCAATTCAGAAGAAGAATTTCCAGTGTAGTGGGCGGGCATTGTTTCCCTTTAAATGTGCTGTGATCTTTCAGTTCTCTGGCTTTGCCTGTGTGCAGATTTGCCATCCTCTTTTGTTTGTACCTCTCTCAGGATTTACACAGCAAAGACCTTTTTTTTTTTTTAAGGAATTCTGGTTTCCTGTTTATATTTTAATCACTTTTAGCTCCAAGACAAAAATACGAGTTCTTGTCTCTTCCAATACTCGTTATCCTTAGTTGAATGTTTCCTATGTGTCAGAAGTATTTAACAGCCCTAGCTCGTTTTGCTCAGTGGTAAGAGTGTCGGCCTGCTGATGGAAGGGTCGTGGGTTCAGTTCCCAGTCAAGTGTATGGACCTGAGTTGCATGCTCGACCCCTGGCCCCAGTAGGGCCAGTACGGGAGGTGACCACATCAGTGTTTCTCTACTGCCACCCTCCCCTCCAGTCTCTCTTTAAAAAAATCAATGGCAAAAATATCCTCGGGTGAGGATTTTTTTAAAAAGTAACATGCATCATTTTGTGACAGTTACAAGGAATTGAGAAAACCATTAATTCTTTCTTGACATGCTTGATGTATACTATGGACGTTAACTGCTGTGTTGCTGTACAGTTATCCAACTGCACTGACAGTTGTAGTGGGACACCCACTGTAACTACTAGTTTACTTTTGAAGTGTACTGGGTTTTACTGGGTTTATTGTGTGTTTGAGATTATAAGACATCCAAAGATGTGGTGTGCCGGGTGGTATTTGTTCTCTAGAGACAACTAGAGCTAGAAGTACAACAAATAGGAAGGGTACTTTGGGGATTATTTTGCTTATGCTTTTTAACCTGAGAGGAGGTATCAGTTCTGCTTTTCAGAGGGCGAAAAGCTGCCCTTGGGTTTGTGTTGCTTCAAAGCTGATTTCTTCATCTCTAGTCTTGGTTCTTTCTAGTGCCCGCCAGAAGTATGTTCGACAAGCCTGGGAGAAGGCAGATATCAATACAAAATGGGCAGCCACAAGATGGGCCAAGAAGATTGAAGCCAGAGAAAAGGTAATAACTTACAGTCATTTGAATTCTGACCTTTTTTGGAGGGTTGGAAGGTGGTATAAGAGAGTTTTGTGTTTTGTTTTTTATAGAAAGCCAAGAAGACAGATTTTGATCGTTACAAAGTAATGAAGGCAAAGAAAATGGTAAGTTTTTAAAATTAGTACAGGATTATGTTTTAACCCTAAACTTATTTATATGGTAATTCTGTTTGCCCATGCTTAGTAGAGCAAAGTTGATTATATGAGGGTCTTAACGTTAGGGTTTTCTCTTAAACATATATACATATATGACAATAGTTTCTGTATGCATGTTGTAAATATACTTACATTGGCATTTTTCAGAGGAACCGAATAATCAAGCTTGAAGTTAAGAAGCTTCAAAAGGCAGCTCTCCTGAAAGCTTCTCCCAAAAAAGCACCTGCTGCTAAAGGTGCCGCTGCAGCTGCTGCAAAGGTTCCAGCAAAAAAGGTGACCACTGCAGGCAAGAAGTCTCCAGCCCAGAAGGTTCCCGCCCAGAAACCTGCAGGGCAGAAGGCAGCGCCTCCAAAAGCTCAAAAGGGTCCGAAAGCCCCAGCCCAGAAAGCACCTGCTGCTCCCAAGGCATCTGGCAAGAAAGCATGAGAACACGAGGGGCTACTATAAACGTATAATAAAGGTTCTTTTTAACACACTGGCCCATCTGCTTGCTGTGGGTGAACGTCTGCTGCGGGGCAGGGATGGCGAAGGATATTGATAGTAGGAAGGTTGATGTCATTGTTAGAAAATCAGTTCCTTTGTCTCATTCTGCCTGCTTTCAGGTAGTTTAAAGCCATCACACTAAGTGGTAACGAGTTAATGTTCTCATGGGAAATGATGATTAGAACATCAGGTGATTTTTTTTCTTGTACAAATATATTTTCCATATAAACATATAAAATTCTAGCAGCTTTGGATGCTTGAGGGTTTAATAAGATATATTCTAAGTTCGGTTGCCTATCATTTCTAACCAAGAGCTGATTTCCTGAACCTGACTGGGAAGTGGACAGAATCGTTTTTGGCTTGGTATTAATAGTCAAGTGATAATAGTGTAATAGCTTCTGTGATAAAGGAAATGCAGTCAGTTTTGGGTTACCTGGCCTGTGTGAGGGTTTAGGAGTTGTCTAGAGAATTAAAATTAAACCCCCCCTTTTTGTGTGTGTGCCACAGAATTTAGTCATTTATTTGTGCCATGAGATAAAAAAGGTTGAAAATCACTGGTCTAAACCATCTAAGTGGTGGTAGTGCCACTTAGGCCTAAGTAAGCCATCTTACTGGTGTCTTGGTTTTACTGCTCTTGGGTTCATTTTCTGGTTTTCAGTTACTGCATCCTCTAGTGTTTCTTCTAGTTAGGCTTCATGAGTGATAGACTTGGCTTACTTGTCTATTATTTTGTCCTTATATGAACTATTTCTTAGAGCATTTTTCATGTGTAAATGTATGGGTTTTATACTCCACAGCAACCAGTGCAATTCTGACACTTGACTACCAAGAGGTGTAGAGGTCTGCTCCCACTTCAGATGCAATCACAAGTCCCAGGCCTTCTGAGGCTTGATAACTGACAGGGACAGCTCATAATAGAACTTCCTGTTAACAGTTTATTAGAAAGGTTAAAACTTAATAGCCCTTCCCACTTACAAGGCTCCCGCTGCGGGCGGGCTGGCGCAGCCACAGAATCCCGGCAGCTCTGGCACACGGAGCAATGACCCCCTCGCTGCCTGGCAGAGCAGCCCGTAGTGGCAAACGCCAGAGAAAGCTGGGTAAATCACAGGATTGTAACTCGACGTCCCGGAGGATGGCCCTGCAGGACCCGAACCTGGGGCCGGCAACGGCAACGTTCTGCGAAAGTGGGGACAGTGGTCTCTGCGGCTGGGATAGGGAACCATAGAGGCGAGCGGCTTCCCAGCTTTCTAGAGAGGAAACGGTGCACGCACTTCCGGCTGGGCCGGCTGCGCTTCCCTAGAGGACCTAGGTCTCGTTCCCACGCTTCCCCTGCGCCTGCGCCGGCGGGTTAGCCCTCAGGGCAGGTCCGGGCTCGCCTCCCGGGCTGGCTAACAGGTTTGTTTCCAGCTCTGCCTTTGGGGTGAGGCGGTGGCGGGAGGAATGGGGCCCGAGGCGAAGAGAGCACATTCGCAGGGTGCGAGGCAGCGTTAATTTTACCCGCGCCTCCTTATTTCTCCTCAGTCTCACCTCTAGAACCTCGAGGGCGACATGGTCCAGGCCACGTGGCACCAGGTGAGCCAGCATCCTCTCAGCCTCTGTGGATCCCCATCCTTCCGATGTGTCAATGTCAGAAGCGTTCAGACCTGTTAGGAGTTTACTCAAGCCAAACTGATCATTGACAGGAAGCAGAACCTCAACAGATCGAGAAAATGCTCTGGAACATGGTAGTTTTGCACCTTATTTTATACATTACAGCCAAAAGAGAAGGCTTATGTGGGCTAATTGAAATCCATGGGTGATAGATTAGTGAGGCAGCAGAAAGCAAGGGGTGTGTGGGGTACAAGTTAGTTAAGGTCTACGTTTAACATGATAACTATGAGGGGATCTGTTGTCTCTACTGGTGCCCGCTCTTTGAGGAGTCCAGAAAAAGAGCAATTACTTTGTTATTGCAAAGGCATGTTTTTCTGGTATGTTATCTTAGATGCAAAAAGACCAGAGACAGCCTTAATTAAGGTGAGGATTGACCTTTGTTAGGGAAAAATGCCTTAGGCATGACTACGCCATACACTGCTTTTAGTTCAAAAATTTTAATTTAAAACCATCCCCATGTGGTTACTTGAGTTTGTAAGGTTGCCACGCAGGCCTCCCCTGTGCTTGTCAGGTTTAGTATTTGGTCCCTTTTTGTCCACAGATGTCAGGAGAGTAGGTGTCAGCTCTGCATCCAGACCTTGAGTTGTCTGGCCCAGTGGCTTCCATTTTGAATCTGTCACAATTGGATGTGTTTGGAGAAGAGGAGGAGTTGAGGGGTGGAGAGATGAGAATGCCCAAACTAAGATAATTGCAAGGGGGAAAAGAGTATGGAGGGATTGACTGGGATAGATTTGGCATTGAGGCTGAAAAGTAGAAATTAACTGAAAAGTGGAAATTGCAACACTGCATACTGTGAAGACCCCTTTCACCCCATCCACAAGATTGTTATCCTTGGATAACACAATTCTAATAATTATTTTGTAGATCCCATTGGATTTTCTACATAGACATGCCATCTATGAATAAAGAGTTTTATTTTTTTCTTTCAAGTCTGGATGCCTTTATTTATTTTTCTTGCCTATTTGCACTGGCTAGAACCTCCAGTTCAGTATTGAGAAGAAGTGGTGAGAGCAGCTGTCATTATTGCTGCTCTTTTTGCCTTTGTCTTTTTTCTCTCTGTGTTTCATTTGGTATTGCCATGCCTTACATGCACTTCTCCCTTCCCTGCCCCAACCCGTGCAATTTCTGATTTGCCGTTAATTCCATGAAGTATATTTTTCATCTCAGACATTGGAGTTTTCATATCTAGAAGTTTGATTTGGATCTTTTAAAGAAATATGTCTTGTATCTATTTAACTTTTAAACATATGGTATACATTTATAATAACTACTAGAGACCTAGTGCACAAAATTCGTACACTGGAGGGGGGATATTTTTCATCTCAGACATTGGAGTTTTCATATCTAGTTATTATAAATGTATACCATATGTTTAAAGGCCTAGTGCACAAAATTCGTACACTGGAGGGGGGGTGCTCCCTCAGCCTGGCCTGTGCCCTCTCACTCTCACAGTCCAGGACCCCTCGGGGGATGTCCACCTGCCGGCTTAGCCCCGATACCTGGGGATCGAGCTTAAGCTTGCAGTCAGACATCCCTCTCGCAGTCTGGGAACCTTCGCTCCTTACCGCCTGCCTGCAGCGGAGGCGGGAGAGGCTCGCACCACCACTGCTGTGCTCACCAGCTTCTGGCTGAGTGGCACTCCCCCTGTGGGAGCGCACTGACCACCAGGGGGCAGCTTCTGCATTGAGTGTCTGCCCCTTGGTGGTCAATGCACATCATAGCGACCAGTCTTTCCACTGGTCCTTCTGCTGTTAGGTCAATTTGCATATTAGGGGTTTATTATATAGGATTTTAATGTTCTCTGTTAGTGAATGCCAGGCATTGTTCCCTTCAGTCCTTTCAAAGGATCCTTTCCCTGGCTTTGGGTCATTTACTTACAGCCATGCCTTGATCAGTACTCTGTTAAATTTTCTAGGGGAACCGTCTGCAGGTGACTTGTATTCTTTTCCTGTTCAGCTCTTTCCTCTGCTTTTCTGTCCTATAAATTCCAGCTGTCTTGGTCCCCTCAGACTCTACCACGATCTGCCAGGCTCTGTCTCAGTTTGCCCTCCCTGCATTATAGCCTGGAAACTTCCAGCGTAGTAAGCTTGGGGAATCATGGGGCTCACCTCTTTGTTTCCCATGTCTCAGGAATGGTCTTTCATTGCTTGATAACCAGTATCTTAAAAACTGTTGGTTTATGTAATTTTGTTCAGGCAGGAGGCTAATCGGATCATTGAATCCCTGTAGATGAGAAATGGAAGTTTTCCCTTAGCATTTTGAAAAACATTTCCCTTACTTTTGCCATGTAGTGACTCCCCAGTCTTCATGTATGTGTTGTTTTTCCTTCTCCAAAGCCTTTAGGATCTTTTTCATGTTCTCATTTTTCTGAGACTTCCCAATGGGGTGCCTTTGTATAGATGTTTTTCATTCATTGTCCTAAATACTTTGTGGGCCCTCCCTCCTCCCTGGTACTTTTAAACAGAGAGAATATTTTACCACAATATCCTGAGCTCATCCTTGGTCCTGTGGTGTGAATTGATCTCCTTTTGGTTTGCTTCCCCCTCTGCCAGCAGTTAAGATTCAGCTTTCTCTGCTTTTCTAACTTAGATACCACCCATCCTTAATTTTCTGCCTTCTAACATTTTGTTAACACCTCCTCGTGGGCCATAGGAGAGAGTGGAAATCAGTACAAAAGTGTTGTGTGTGGGCTGTGTTTATACAGATGCCCCTGTGCATGTGCACACAAGGCCCAGGTAGGGGGAAGGAGCCAGAGGGACTGACAGGTACACAGAGCAGGATATGGCAGAGTCAGCGCAGAGATCCACAGGGGATGACCACAGAGGGGTGCAGTGAGGAGGGCACTGCTGGCTGAGGGCTGGCCCCTGTGGTGGGGGAGGGTGCTGGCTAGCTGTCCTGGACTATACCACCTGACCCAGTGGGCCTCTGCCCCTGTACTTAGTCTCCACTGCCCTCACACAGGTGTGAGCCGGAACCTGTTGTTTCAGGAGCCGGTGAGCTTTGAGGACGTGGCCGTGTACTTCACTCAGAATGAGTGGGACATCCTGGACCCTGTGCAGAGGGCCCTCTACAGGGAGGTGATGCTGGAGAACTATGCAAATGTGGCTTTCGTGGGTAAGACATTTCTTCTCCCTGTTATTGTCTGCCTCTACCTTTTGAGCATCCTGCCCTCTTTCTTCCTTAGACTTTGTGGGTCTCTAAACACCCTCATGGGCAGTTGCTCTAAAGGCTGAGCTCCCCAGAAGCTACTGGGTGGGGAGAGCCCTGGGTTCCCAGGTTTTGAAGTCGGCTGTCCCTCCAGCCCTGGGAGGGGCTCTGCCTTACGCACGGTGGGAAATGAAGGTTTCTTGGGAGCTCAGCAGAGCCCCTTTGTGTCCCTGTCCTCCGATGAGTGAGGGATGATTCCAGGACTCTCCCCCTTCTTCTCCCGTCTCGGCGGTCTTCCTCTCACCGAGGGTCTCTGTTCATCACTTCGCTCTGTCTGCCCTTTTATCCATCCCAGTCACTTGGGGGAAAGCTCTTGGTCTTTTGCCCTAGTTAACAGTCTTTTCTGTCTCCCCGTCTTGATGCTCTTTATGGGAATGCTGCCTGGCCTCACTGCCTCTCCCCCACGGAGTCTTCATCCTAGGGGGGCTCTGCTGCGTGGTGATCTTTGGTGCCCTTTTCTGCACAGACTGGAAAATACCCACACGCTCGGCAATTTAGATCCACCTGCTCCTGTTTCCCCTGCAGCACAAGTCTTCTGTTTGCAACATCAGGGGCTGACGGCTGTGTTTTCTTTTTGTGATTCCAGGGGGTGAGACCAGAATTGAGAAGGAAAAATCCGCTCCAAAGGAACACGTTGCCAAAGAACCAGAGTCCCGCAGACTGACACTGGCAGGGCTGCCAGGGAATGTTCCCCAGGACCTTGATCGTGGGAGCAGCCCAGGGCAGCAGCACAGCCACTGGGTAGTTACGAAGACAGAGTCAGAGAGGAGAAATTTCACTGATGGGTCATTCCAGTATCGTGAGGCCCAGGCTATTGAGAGTGGGGAGAAGTGTGAGAAATTAGCAAAAAACATTAGCGTCGACACACAACTCACTGCGAATCAGCCAGTTCCTGGTGGTCAGGTACCTTATGAATGTAGAAAATGTGACAGATACTTCAGTCGAATGGCCGACTTCCACCGACATCAGAGATGTCACACTGGCGAAAAGTCTTCTGAATGCAAAGAATGTGGGAAAGACTGCAGATGTAACTCATATAACTCACTACTTACTCGGCACCAGGTAGTTCACACTGGAAAGAAACGATTTAAATGTAAAGAGTATGGGAAAGGCGTAAGTTCAGACACAGCCTTGATTCAGCACCAGAGAATCCACACTGGAGAGAAGCCCTATGAGTGTAAGGAGAGCGGCAAGGCCTTCAGTAGCAGCTCCATCTTCCTCCAGCGCCAGAGGTTCCACACGGGGAAGAGACTCTATGAGTGTGAAGAGTGTGGGAAGCAGTTGAGCTCCAACACAGCCTTGACTCAGCATCAGCGCATTCACACCGGGGAGAAACCTTTTGAATGTAAGGAGTGTGGGAAGGCATTCGTTCAGAAATTCACCCTGGTTCAGCACGAGCGAGTGCACTCTGGTGAGAGACCTTACGAGTGTAAGGTGTGTGGGAAAACCTTTAGCTGGTGTGGAAGATTCTTTCTACATAAGAAACTCCACACGCAGAAGGCATCTGTCCAAGAGGAGGACTAGCCACAGCTGGGCTCACTGCCTCTCCTGGTGTCTCCCCGTCTTCATGTTTTTTGTCAGTGTCATCACTGTTCTTCCTGGACTGTGCTCATTCTTTTTTCAAAAAAATCCTCACCCAAGGATACGTATATTGATTTGAGAGGGAGAGGGAGAGAGAGAGAGAGAAACAGCGATGTGAGAGAAACAGTGATCGGTTGCCTTCCGTATGTGCCCCAACTGGGATTTAACCCACAACCTAGTTATGTGCCCTGACTGGGAATTGAACCCACGACCTTTTGATGTATGGGACCATGTTCCAATCAACAGAGCCACCTGGCCAGGGCTGTACTGTACTGTGCTAATTCTTAACTGTATGCCTCTGTTCCTACAGCTCTGCGTAACTGGAATGCCCACTTCTCTCCTGTCCCAGTAAGATGTTTAATTCAGACTCTTGGCTTCCCCAAATTCTCTGAACCCTTGTTTCCCCAACATGAACTTTCTTTACAGTTAGGAAAGACAAAAGAACAAACCTCAAAACTTACAAACATGAAAGGAATGTAAGTTTCTAGACTGGAAGGCTATACTAAGTGCCCAGCAAGACGGATTAGAATACCAGGTTTGAAGAGATCCTAAAAAGTATTTAGAGAAAGAAAAAAAAAAATCAGGTATAAAAAAAAAAAAATAGCATCCCATTTCTCAGTAGTAACCTTGAAAGTTAGGTGACTACAGTGCATGCCTTCAAAATTCTAAGGGAAAATCATTTCGTCCAGAATTAAAGACATTTCAGACCCTTTAAATCTTAAAACTTTTTTTTTTAAATATATTTTATTGACTTTTTAGGGATTAGAATACCAGGTTTGAAGAGATCCTAAAAAGTATTTAGAGAGAGAAAACAAAAAATCAGGGATAAAAAAAAAAAAATAGCATCCCATTTCTCAGTAGTAACCTTGAAAGTTAGGTGACTACGGTGCATGCCTTCAAAATTCTAAGGGAAAATCATTTGAAAGACAGACAGAATGAAAGACATTTCAGACCCTTTAAATCTTAAAACTTATATGTCCCATGTATCTCTCTTCAGATGTGCAACATTAAACAAGGGGTAAACCAGAAAGATAAAGATATATGGACACCTATTACAATATGATTATTAGAAGTCTCCCAAACTCACCAACAGAGGGGCCTTGTCCATTGGAGCCATCTGCATCTAGGACATTGTAATAGAGTTCAGGCTTTCAGAGACCTACCTCGGGTGCAGCCCACCCACACTACTTATTACTCTGAAGTTACTCTTGACCACTCAATTGCTGTCTGTGCCTTTGCAAAAGTTGGGGTGTGTGTGTACTCTGAATCAGATGCAAGATGCTATCTGTCTTAAATTTATCCATCTCATTGCTGTTCCAAGTGACCTCACAGCCGGGAACATTTCTTAGCAACTTCATCTAGTTTTTTTTTTTCCACTCAAGGAATTAGCTACCACTTTTGCAGACAGCTTGACGGCCCACTGCAGGAAGCAGAGGGCTAAGTTACAGAAACTCGATGCTAATTTCTTTATCTGTTTTTTCCACTCAAGGAATTAGCTACCACTTTTGCAGATAGCTTGACGGCCCACTGCAGGAAGCAGAGGGTTAAGTTACAGAAACGATGCTAATTTCTTTATCTAAAATAGGGATGACAATCTACCTCATAGTTCTGTGTTGAGGATTAGCTGCATTAATACATGTTGAGGTGCTTGGCACAGTGACTGGAGCATAATAAACAAAAATGTTATTTATTGGAATGTGATTGATATGTTTTGACTTACGTATACACCAATGAAACAATCACCAGAAGATAATAAACGGCCAAACCTCCCAAATTTTGCTTATGCCCCTGTAATTCTCTCTCCTGGCTCCCCACAGGTAACCACTGATGTGCTTTCTGTCACTTTGTCTTCATTTTTCCTTTTCTAGGATTTTATATGAATGTTGTCACACTAGGTACTTTTCTCTGGTCCAGTGTCTTTCACTTGGAATAATTATTTTGCGGTTCACCCATGTTGCATACATCAGTGGTTCATTCCTTTTTATTTCTGAGTAGTACCTCTCCTGGCTCCCCACAGGTAACCACTGATGTGCTTTCTGTCACTTTGTCTTCATTTTTCCTTTTCTAGGATTTTATATGAATGTTGTCACACTAGGTACTTTTCTCTGGTCCAGTGTCTTTCACTTGGAATAATTATTTTGCGGTTCACCCATGTTGCATACATCAGTGGTTCATTCCTTTTTTTTTCTGAGTAGTATTGCACTATGGATATATCACAGTTTGTCCATTCACCTCTTGATGGCCATTTGGGTTGTTTCTAGTTTCTGGTTGTTACATATAAAACTTTTGTGAACATTTGTGTTCAAGTATTTGTAAATGTATATGCTTTTATTTATCCTGGTAAATGCCAGGAGTGGAATAGCCAGGTCATAGATAGGTATATTTAGGTTTTTAAGAATCTTCAGAATTGTTCTACAAAGTTGTGGCATTTACATTCCCACCATTGTATGAGAGTTCCATTCCTAATACATCTTTGCCTGCACTTGATATTTCATTTTAATTTTAACTATTCTGATAAGTGTATAACGCTATCTTATTGAGGTTTTAATTTGCATTTCCCTAATGACTAATGCTATTGTGCATATTATCATGTGCTTACTTACCTTCCATATGTCTTCTTTGGTAAAGTTCATATTTTCTGCCTTTGTTTTAATTGGGTTTTCTTTTTATTGATATGTGAGTGGTCTTTATATACTATTGACACAAGTCCTCTTTCATAGATGTGATTTCCAAATATTTTCTCCCTGCTTGTGGTTTGTCTTTTCATTCTCTTAACAGTAGCTTTTGAAGAGCAGATTTCAATATTGATGAGGTCCAATTTTTCAGTTCTTTTATGGATTGTGCTTTCAGTGTCATATGTAAGAAATATTTGCCTTACCCAAGTTTATAAAGGCTTTCTTCTATTTTTCCTTCCTGTTTTTATAGTTTAAAGTTTTACATTTAGATCTATCATCTGTTTTGAGTTAAATTTTGTACAGGGTGTGAGGTATGGACCTAAGTTCCTCCCCCCTTCCCTTTTTAAATGGATCACCTATTGTAGCACCATTTTTTGAAAGCATGGTTCCTTCTCTTCTGAATTGCCTTTGCACCATTGTCACAAATCAGTTGTCCCTGTCTGTGTGGGCCCAGCACTAGATTCTGTTTTGTTGCACTGATCTATTTGTTTATTTTGATGCCATTAACATACTGCCTTAATTGAAGCCATGTAGTGTCAGTCATTCTACTTTGGTTTTTGCCAAAGTTGTTTAGGCCATTCTAGGTCCTTTGCATTTCCATGTGAATTTTAGAATCATTTTGTCTATTTCTACAAAACACATTCTGGGATTTTGTATTGAATCTATAGATCAGTTTTGGAATAACTGACATTGTAACTATTTAGATAGTCTTTTGACTCGTGAACATTGTAAATGTATTCATTTATTTAGATCTTAATTTCTTTTAGCAGTGTTTTATTCATTTATTTAGATCTTAATTTCTTTTACTGTTTAGGTCTTTTATATGTTTTCTCAGATTTATGTCTAAATATTTCATATTTTTGATGCTCTAATAAATAGTAAATTACTAATTTTCATTGATGGTATACAGAAATATAATTTTTGTATTTTGATCTTTTAGCCTGCAAGACTTGTGAACATTGTAAATGTATTCATTTATTTAGATCTTAATTACTTTTAGCAGTGTTTTATTCATTTATTTAGATCTTAATTTCTTTTACTGTTTAGGTCTTTTATATGTTTTCTCAGATTTATGTCTAAATATTTCATATTTTTGATGCTCTAATAAATAGTTAAATTACTAATTTTCACTGATGGTATACAGAAATATAATTAATTTTTGTATTTTGATCTTTTAGCCTGCACCCTTGCACAACTCACTTATTAGTTCTAGTGACATTTGTAGATTCCATAGGCTTTTGTAACGTTGACAAAGCCTTTTACGTCTTTTCCAATTTTGGATGCATTTTCTTTTTCTTGACTTATTGCATGGGCTAGTGGCTGGGGATAGTGTGTTTTTCTGTTCCAGACTTTAATTTGATCCATGAGTAGATTCCTTGACAGCTGCAAAGACTAAGGTTTCCCATCTCTCCTGATTCACCTTGCCATGTAGCTGCCTCTGGGTCAGTGCTTCCTGCACGCTGTCCCTCTGGTGAAGCTGTTCTGGGAAAGAACAGGACTAAGCCATTTAATATAAGGCATGTCCTGTACACACAGGATGCCTGGCAACCTTAGTCACCATTATTTTGGTTGTTAAATGAATCTGTTCCAAAGGTCCCCCACAGGCCTAGGTCCTAGGAAGGAGGGGGCAGGTGGAAACAGAGACATAGAAGCATAGGACAGACTGACAACTTTCAGAGGGAAGATGGGTGGGTAAGTGGGTAGAGATTAAGCAAAGAACTTACATGCATAACCCATGGACACAGACAATAGTGTGGTGAAGGCCTGGGAGGAGGTGTGGGGTGGAGGGGGTTAATGGGGAAAAAAGGGTGACATTGTAATACTTTCATCAATAAAGTTAAATATAAAAATGAAAAGGCAGGTGGGAACCATGGTTTAGGAAACCCAAGCAGGATCCTTGGCTTAGGCCCCTAAGAGATGACAAACAGGAGCCATCCCCTCCACACCTGCACAGCCCAGGTGACCCACGGAGTAACGGCGGCCGACAGCCGGTGGGGCAGTCCGTTACCTGCGGCCCCACTGGGCCTAGAGGCCGAGGTCTGAGCGCAGCGAGGCTGTATCCGAGCCTGGACACCCCTGTCCCAAGCCTGCAACAAGGGTCGCAGCTGGCAGGGGCCCCCCACCCCGACCAGCGCC
>NW_005354756.1:1715730-1716044 GCF_000412655.1 Myotis brandtii | reverse complement strand
CCTCTTTTCCACCCCAACAGGCTCCGGCGCCCGCTGCTGAGTGTCCGTGTTGGGGTCCCTGCTTCCCTGACGTTTCTGTGTTCGGGGTCTCGGCCAGCATCACCCCCTAGAACGCCGTTTTACTCTTTATCCGCAGCCAAGCACCCTGTCCCGCCTTTCCACAGGCACCGTTTGTGGGTCCATGTCATGGTCCCTGTAAGAGCTGCTTTGGGGTTTTAGGTGACTCTAGGGGCTCGCCTCGTCTCGGATCTCACCGCCCGCCGTGCAGGGCTCAGCAGCCCTGGGACTGGGCGGGCAGGGGCGGGCCTGGCTGA